>NC_091302.1:15211088-15276088 GCF_038502225.1 Cherax quadricarinatus | reverse complement strand
ACGGCTTGACTACTCTATGACTGAAGAAATACTTCCTAACATCCCTTTGATTCATCTGAGTCTTCAACTTCCAATTGTGACCTCTTGTGTCTGTGTCCCATCTCTGGAACATCCTGTCTTTGTCCACCTTGTCTATTCCGCGCAGTATTTTGTATGTCGTTATCATGTCTCCCCTGACCCTCCTGGCCTCCAGTGTCGTCAGGCCAATTTCCCTCAACCTTTCTTCGTAGGACAATCCCTGTAGCTCTGGGACTAGTCTTGTTGCAAACCTTTGCACTTTCTCTAATTTCTTGACGTGCTTGACTAGGTGTGGATTCCAAACTGGTGCTGCATACTCCTGTATGGGCCTGACGTAAATGGTATACAGAGTCTTCAACGACTCCTTTCTGAGGTATCGGAACGCTATCCGTAGGTTTGCCAGGCGCCTGTATGCTGCAGCAGTTATCTGATTGATGTGCACCTCAGGAGATATGCTCGGTGTTATACTCACCCCCAGATCTTTTTCTTTGAGTGAGGTTTGCAGACTTTGGCCATCTAAACTATATTGTGTCTGCAGTCTTCTTTGCCCTTCCCCAATCTTCATGACTTTGCATTTGGCGGGGTTAAACTCAAGGAGCCAGTTGCTGGACCAGGCTTGTAGCCTGTCCAGGTCTCTTTGTAGTCCTGCCTGATCCTCATCCGATTTGATTCTTCTCATTAACTTCACATCGTCCGCAAACAAGGACACTTCTGAGTCTATCCCTTCCGTTATGTCATTCACATATACCAAGAACAGCACAGGTCCAAGGACTGACCCCTGTGGAACCCCGCTTGTCACAGAAGCCCACTTTGACACCTCGTCACGTACCATGACTCGTTGTTGCCTCCCTGTAAGGTATTCTCTTATCCATTGCAGTGCCTTTCCTGTTATGTGTGCCTGATCCTCTAGCTTTTGCAGTAACCTCTTGTGAGGAACTGTGTCGAAGGCCTTCTTGCAGTCCAAAAAAATGCAGTCGATCCACCCCTCTCTCTCTTGTCTTACTTCTGTCACCTTGTCATAAAACTCTAATAGGTTTGTGACACAGGATTTTCCCTCCCTGAAACTATGCTGGTTGTCAATTATACACTTGTTTCTTTCCAGGTGCTCCACCACTCTCCTCCTGATGATCTTCTCCATGACCTTGCATACTATACACGTTAGTGATACAGGTCTGTAGTTTAGTGCCTCATGTCTGTCTCCCTTTTTAAAAATTGGGACTACATTTGCCATCTTCCATACCTCAGGGAGTTGCCCAGTTTCAAATGATGTGTTGAAGATCTTTGTCAATGGTACACACAATGTCTCTGCTCCCTCTTTAAGGACCCACGGAGAGATGTTGTCTTGTCCCACCGCCTTTGAGGTGTCAAGTTCGCATAGCAGCTTCTTCACCTCCTCCTTGGTTATATGTACCTCATCCAGCACTTGCTGGTGCACCCCCCTGCTCTGATTTGCTACTGGTTTCCACTGTAAATACTTCTTTAAATCTTGTGTTGAGCTCCTGACATACCTCCCGGTCGTTTCTTGTGAATTCCCCATCACCCTTCCTCAGTCTGATTACCTGGTCCTTGACTGTTGTTTTCCTCCTGATGTGGCTGTACAACAGCTTCGGGTCAGTCTTGACTTTCGTTGCTATGTCATTTTCGTATTGCCGCTGAGCCTCCCTTCTTATCTGTGCATATTCGTTTCTGGCTCTTCGGCTAATCTCTTTATTTTCCTGAGTTCTCTGTCTTCTGTACCTTTTCCATTCTCTAGTACACCTAGTTTTTGCCTCCCTACACCTTTGGGTGAACCAAGGACTCGTTCTGTTCTTCCCATTATTTCTGTTTCCCTTGGGAACAAACCTCTCCTCTGCCTCCTTGCATTTTGTTGCCACATAGTCCATCATTTCTTGTACTGGTTTTCCTGTCAGTTCCCTCTCCCACTGAATGTCTTGAAGGAAGTTCCTCAAGCCTGAGTAGTTCCCCCTTTTGTAGTTTGGTTTTTCCCACCCTATTCCTGCTGCTCTCTCCACTTGGAGCTCAACTATGTAGTCGAAGCACAGAACCACATGATCACTAGCTCCCAGGGGCCTTTCATACATGATATCCTCGATGTCAGAACTACTCAAGGTGAATACAAGGTTCAGTCTTGCTGGTTCATCCTCTCCTCTCTCTCTGGTAGTGTCTCTAACATGTTGATGCATGAGGTTTTCCAGTACCACATCCATCATCTTTGCTCTCCATGTTTCGGGACCCCCATGGGGCTCCAGGTTTTCCCAGTCAATCTCCTTCTGATTGAAATCACCCATAACTAGTAACTTTGCTCCCCCCATGTATGCTCTCCTGGCCACCTCGGCTAGTGTGTCGACCATTGCTCTGTTGCTCTCATCGTATTCTTCTCTTGGCCTCCTGCAGTTCTGTGGTGGGTTTTACATTACTGCAATTATCACCTTACGTCCCTCAGACTGGATTGTTCCTACTAAGAAGTCCCTATCGCCCGTGCCATCCGTTCCTTCCATTTTCTCAACCCCCCACTGGTTTTTAATGAGCAGTGCAACTCCTCCTCCCCCTCTCCTCTCTCTGTCTTTCCTGAGGATTTGATATCCGGTTGGAAAGATTGAATCTGTTAATATTCTGGTGAGTTTCGTTTCTGTGAGTGCTATTATGTCTGGGGATGTCTCCTTGATTCTTTCGTGCCACTCCTCATACTTATTTGTTATTCCAACTGCATTTGTATGCCACACCTCCAACTTCCTTTCTAAGATTGTGGTCTGGGAGGTGTATTGGGGTTGGGGAAGTGGGAGACCTGATAAGGAACTATGGGTGGTTGCTGTGGGGGTGGAGTTTGTAATGCAGTGGGTGGGGGCATTGGATGTGACATGGGTGTTTTGGTTTAGAGTGTTTGGTTGCACTGGGGTTGACCTGGTTGGGAGGCTTCTATAGGAAGTTGTGAGGGAGGCTGCATTTGATCTTCCTGTGTCTGGGATCTCCTGTCTGTCTTCTCCATCCCCTCTCTTTCCTCCTTTCGCCTTTGTACCATCTCTCTCTGTTTCTGCCTTTCTGCTTGTGTTCTGTCGCAGTCGAGATACACCTTCCTATATGCTGGCATGTCCCTTAATCGTGCTTTCTCCTGCAGGATCCTGTTCCGAGTCGATTCTGCCTTGAAGGTCACTTTCAATGGCCGGGTTCTTTTTTTTACATACCCCCCTATTCTCCGAAAATTTTCCAGCTGGGTCATGTCGTCTTCTCCTATTGCTTTCATGATTCTTTCAATTGCTTTTTTTTCCCTTGTTTTCTTGCTTCATATGTTTCCCCTTCAACTTCCTGGAGCCCATACACAAAGACTGAAATCACCCTTTCATTCTCCCACTGCATATCCCTGTGTATCCTCTCATTCAATTTTATTTCCTCCATTGCAGCTTTCCTTTCTTCAGTTTCACTAGCTAATGTACTTGGGCTCAGTGGCCTATCATTTTCCCTTCTCGGCTTTCCCTGGGCTCTGCTGTGGTCTGTTAGGGCCTCCACATATAGCTTAGGTCTTTCATTTACTACATTCTCCACTGATTGAGCTTCTACATGCTGTTTTGCTCCTTCTTTCCCTACAGTCCCCTTATTTGTGACTGAGGTAGCAGTCTCTGTTGTCAATCCCAAAATGTTCTTTAGTTCTTTAGGCTGTTTCAGATTTTTCAGTTCCTCTTCTAAACTCTGTATCCTGGCCTCTGCTGCTTTGACTTGCACCTCCCACTTCCTGCTTTCCATGTTTATCCTCTCTTCCATTCTCATGCTAAGTTCTTCTAGTTTCTTTTCCCATTCATGTTCCCTTTTAGTGAGCTCTGCTGCCCAATCTTCCTTTGCAGTTTCCTCCTCCTGTCCCTTGATTTTTCTTGTTGCTCTCTGGCAACCCATTTTTGTTTTATCCTGATTGCCCCAGAGTGGGAAACCTATGTAATTCTGTATGTTAGGTTAGTATTGTGTATGTCAGAGTGTAGGGGGGGGGAGGTAGAGGAGGAACTGTGGCTATGTGGGAGATTAGTGGGAAGGGGGAGTGGGAAGGAGAGTGAAGCAAGTGGGTGAGTGGGAGAGGGAGAGGGGGAAGGAGGGAGAGGTGGGAAGGGGGAGGGTGAAAGAGGGAGGGGAGGGATCAGGTGAAGGAGTGAGATGTCGGTGGGGGATGGGGGGAGTGTATGTGTGAGTCTGGCAATGTGTGTGTTTGTGGGGTGTGTGGGGGGGGTGTGGGGGTGTGTAGGGGTGTGTAGGGGTGTGTGGGGGTGTGTGTGGGTGTGTGGATGTGTGTGGGGGTTTGTGGGTGTGTGTGGGGGTGTGGGGGTGTATGGGTGTGTGTGTATGCTTTTGTGTGTATGTGTGTGTGTGTATGTGTGTGTGTGTGTGTATATGTGTGTGTGTGTGTGTGTGTGTGTGTGTATATGTGTGTGTGTGTGTGTGTGTGTGTGTGTGTGTGTGTGTGTGTGTGTGTGTGTGTGTGTGTGTGCGTGTGTGTGTGTGTGTGTGTGCCCCCACTTCTAAGTATTCATACTGCTAATAAATACCGGTAGATACCAGTAATTTTAAGCTTACCAATACTTGGTGTGATGACAAGTTGCCAGAAGCTGATGACGTAGTCGTGTGTGTGTGTGTGTGTGTGTGTGTGTGTGTGTGTGTGTGTGTGTGTGTGTGTGTGTGTGTACTCACCTAGTTGTGCTCACCGAGTTGAGGTTGCAAGGGTCGAGTCCTAGCTCCTGGCCCCGCCTCTTCACTGGTCGCTACTAGGTCACTCTTCCTGAACTGTGAGCTTTATCATACCTCTGCTTAAAGCTATGTATGGATTCTGCCTCCACTACATCGCTTCCCAATCTATTCCACTTCCTGACTACTCTGTGGCTGAAGAAATACTTCCTAACATCCCTGTGATTCATCTGTGTCTTCAACTTCCAACTGTGTCCCCCTTGTTGCTGTGTCCCATCTCTGGAACATCCTGTCTTTGTCCACCTTGTCAATTCCTCTCAGTATTTTGTATGTCGTTATCATGTCCCCCCTATCTCTCTTGTCCTCCAGTGTCGTCAGGTCGATTCCCCTTAACCTCTCCTCGTAGGACATACCCCTTAGCTCTAGGACTAGTCTTGTTGCAAACCTTTGCACTTTTCTAGTTTCTTTACGTGCGTGGCTAAGTGTGGGTTCCAAATTGGTGCCGCATACTCCAATATGGGCCTAACGTACACGGTGTACAGGGTCCTGAACGATTTCTTAAGATGTCGGAATGCTGTTCTGAGGTTTGCTGGGCGCCCATATGCTGCAGCAGTTATTTGGTTGATGTGCGTTTCAGGAGATGTGCCTGATGTTACACTCACCCCAAAATTTTTTTTCTTAAATGAGGTTTGTAGTATTTTGCCCCCATAGACTGTACTCCGTCTGCGGTCTTCTTTGCCCTTTCCCAATCTTCATGACTTTGCACTTGGTGGGGTTGAACTCCAGAAGCCAATTGCTGGACCAGGTCTGCAGCCTGGCTAGATCCCTTTGTAGTTCTGCCTGGTTTTCGATCGATTGAATTCTTCTCATCAACTTCACGTCATTTGCAATCAGGGACACTTCGGAGTTTATTCCTTCCGTCATGTCGTTCACAAATACCAGAAACAGCACTGGTCCTAGGACTGACCCCTGTGGGACCCCACTGGTCACAGGAGCCCACTCTGACACCTCGCCACGTACCATGGCTCGCTGCTGTCTTCCTGACAAGTATTCCCTGATCCATTGAAGTGCCTTCCCTGTTATCCCTGCTTGGTCCTCCAGTTTTTGCAGTAATCTCTTGTATGGAACTGTGTCAAACGCCTTCTTGCAGTCCAAGAAAATGCAATCCGCCCACCCTTCTCTCTCTTGTCTTACTGCTGTCACCATGTCATAGAACTCCAGTAGGTTTGTGACACAGATTTTCTCCTCCCTGAAACCATGTTGGCTGCTGTTGATGAGATCATTCCTTTCTAGGTGTTTCACCACTCTTCTCCTGATAATCTTCTCCATGACTCTGCATACTATACATGTCAGTGGCACTAGTCTGTAGTTTAGTGCTTCATGTCTGTCTCCTTTTTTGAAGATTGGAACTTAATTTGCTGTCTTCCGTGCCTCAGGTAATCTCCCTGTTTCGATAGATGTATTGAATATTGTTGTTAGGGGTACACATAGCGCCTCTGCTCCCTCTCTCAGGACCCATGGAGAGATGTTATCCGGCCCCATTGCCTTTGAGGTATCTAGCTCACTCAGAAGCCTCTTCACTTCTTCCTCGGTTGTGTGTACTGTGTCCAGCATATGGTGGTGTAACCCACCTCTCCGTCTTTCTGGAGCCCCTTCTGTCTCTTCTATGAACACCTCTTTGAATCTCTTGTCGAGTTCCTCACATTCTTCACGGTCATTTCTTGTTGTCTCTCCTCCTTCCTTCCTTAGCCTGATTACCTGGTCCTTGACTGTTGTTTTCTTCCTGACGTGGCTGTATAACAGCTTTGGGTCAGATTTGGCTTTCGCTGCTATGTCGTTTTCATATTGTCGTTGGGCCTCCCTTCTTATCTGTGCATATTTATTTCTGGCTCCACGACTGCTCTCCTTATTCTCCTGGGTCCTTTGCCTTCTATACTTCTTCCATTTAATAGCACACTTGGTTTTTGCCTCCCTGCATCTTTGGGTGAACCATGTGTGTGTGTGTGTGTGTGTGTGTGTGTGTGTGTGTGTGTGTTCTTACCTATTTGTGGTTGCATGGGTCGATTTACAGTTCCTGGCCCCGCCCCTTAGCCGGTCGCTACTAGTTCCACCCTCTCCCTACTCCATGAGTATTATTGTATCTCTTAACGCATATTATACATTTGAGTGGCACTTGTCTCTAGCTGTCTCCTTTCTTGAAGACTGGGACTACATTTGCTCTCGTCTTCCACACCCCAGGAAGTTTCCCTGTTTCGATAGATGTGTTGAAGATTGTTGTTAGTGGTACACACAGCCCCCCTGATCTCTGTCTTCCTCAGGACCCACGGACAGATGTCCGGCTCCATCGCTTTTGGGTTATCTATTTAACTTTTCGTTTTCACTTCCTTCTCGGTTATGTGTAGTGTGTCCAGCACCTGTTAGTGTACCCTACCATTCCTGTTTGCTGGAGTCCATTCTGTCTCCACTGAAAATACATTTTTAAATTTCGTGTTTAGCTCTTCACATACTTCTTTGCTGTTTCTAGTGGTCTCCCCTCCTTCCTCCCTCAGCCTTGACTGTTGTTTTCCTCCTGATGCGTCTGTACAACAGCTTTGGGTCAGATTTGGCTTTCGATGCTATGTCATTCTCGTAATGTCGCTGGGCCTTCCTCCTTTCCCATGCTTATCCATTTCTCTCTCCTCAGTTAATCTTATTTTCATGGGCTCTGTGTCTTCTATACTTTATCCATTCTCTAGTGCACTTAGTCTACACCTTTAGGTGAACCAAGGGCTCGGTCAAGTATTCTAATTGCTTCGGTTGCCCTTGGGTACGAACCTCTCCTCCGCCTTCTTGCATTGTGTGTGTGTGTGTGTGTGTGTGTGTGTGTGTACTCGCCTAATTGTGGTTGCAGAGGTCAAGTTACAGTTTCTGGCCCCACCACTTCACTGGTCGCTAGTAGGGAACTCTCCCTGCTCCATGAGCTTTATCATATCTCTTCTTAAAGCGATATATGGTACCTGCCTCCACTACCTCACTTTTCAGACTGTTCCGCTTCCTGACAACTCTATGACTGAAGAAACACATTCTAATATCCCTTTGAGTCAACTGAATCTTCAATTTCCAATCGTGATCCCATGTTGCTGTAGCCCATCTCTAGAACATCTTGTCTTTTTCCACCTTGTCGATTCTTCTCAGCATTTTATACGTCGTTATCATGTCCCCCTGTTCTCCAGTGTCGTCACGTTGAGTTCCCTTAACCTCTCCTCGTAGGACATGCCCCCATAGCTTCGGGACTAGTCTCGTTGCAAATCTTTACACATTCTCTAGTTTCATGAAGTGCTTGGTCAATTGAGGGTACCAAACTGGAGCTGCATACTCCAATATGGGCCTGACGTACACTGTGTACAGGGTCTGTAACGACTCCATACTGAGACGTAGGGATGCTGCTCTTAGGTTTGCTAGTCGCTCATATACTGCAGCAGTTATTTGGTTGATGCGCGCCTCAGGAGATGTGCTCGGCAATATACACACTCCGAGATCCTTCTCTTGGAGTGAGGTTTGTAGTCTTTGGTCCCTTAGACTGTACTCTGTCTGGGGTGTTCTTTGTCTTTTGCAATCTTCATGAGTTTGTACTTGGTGGGGTTGAACCCCAGGAGCCAGTTTCAGGACCAGGTCAGCAGCCTGTCCAGAGCCCTCTGTAGTCCTGCCATATCCTCCTCCGACTAAAGTCTCCTCATTAACTTCACATTGTCTGCTAACAAGGACACTTCCGAGTCTATTCATTCCGTCATGTCATTCACATATACCAGGAACAGCACCGGTCACAGGACTGTCTCCTGTGGAACTGCGCACTTCACAGGCTTCCACTCTGACACCTCATCACATACCATGATTAGCTGCTGTCTTCCCCTCAGGTATTCTCTGATCCTTTTCGGTGCCTTCCCTGTTATACCTGCCTGTTCCTCTGACTTTTGCACTAGTCTCTTGTGTGGGTCTGTGTCAAAAGCCTTCTTACAGTCCAAGAAAACGCAGTCTACCTACACCTCTCTCTCTCTCTCGTCTTACTGCCTTCACCTTGTCATAGAACACTAGTTGGTTTGTGACACAGGATTTCCCGTCTCTGAATTCGTACTGGTTGTCGTTTATAAGCTCATTACTTTCTAGGTGGTACAGCACTATTCTGATAATCTTCTCCATGACATTTCATTCAATACATGTCAGTGACACTGGCCTTCAGTTTAATGCTGGGTTTCTGTCCCTTTTTTTTATAAATTGGTACTACATTTACTGTCTTCCGTATCTCAGGTAGTCGCCTTGTTTCGATAGATGTGTTGAAGACTGTTGTTAGTCG
This sequence comes from Cherax quadricarinatus, assembly GCF_038502225.1. Taxonomy (NCBI): domain Eukaryota; kingdom Metazoa; phylum Arthropoda; class Malacostraca; order Decapoda; family Parastacidae; genus Cherax; species Cherax quadricarinatus. The sequence goes on along the minus strand of NC_091302.1, from coordinate 15,267,078 downwards.
TACACAGAGCGGCTCTGCTTCCTCTCTCAGGACCCATGGAGAGATGCTATCAGACCCCATAGTCTTTGAGATATCTAGTTCGCTTAGCAACCTCTTCACCTCCTTCTAGGTTATATGTATCGTGTCCAGCACGTGTTGGTGTATCCCGGCTCTCCGTCTATCTGGATTCCATTTCGTCTCCACTGTGAATACTTCTTTGAATCTCATGTTGAGCTCCTCACAAACTTTAAGGTCGTTTCTCGTGAGTTTCCTTTCTCAGCCTGATTACCTGGTCTTTGACTGTTGTTTTCTTCTTGATGTGACGGTACAACAGCTTTGAGTTAGACTTGGCTTTCGCTGCTGTGTCATTTTCGTATTGTCGTTAAGCCTCCCTCTTTACCTGTGCATATTCGTTTCTTGCTCTTAGAATACTCTCCTTGTTATCCTGGGTCATTTGCCTTCTATACTTCTTCCATTCTGTAGCGCACTTGGTTTTTAGCTTCTCTACACCTTTGGGTGAACCAAGGGCTAGACCTGGCCTTCTCATTATGTCTGTTGCCCTTGGATACAGTTGTCACATATTCCATCATCTCATTTACTGCACTGTCAGTTCTCTGTCCCAATGGACCTCGTACAGGAAATTCCTCATGCCTGTGTAGTCCCCACTCTTGTAGTTTGGCTTCATTCTTCCTGCCCTTCCTGCCTCCCTTTCCACCTGTAATTCTACTATATATTCGTAGCTTAGACCCACGTGATCACTACCTCCGAGGTGCGTTTCCTATGTGATGTCCTTTATATCTGCACTGCTCAAGGTGAATAATAGGTCCAGTCTTGCTGGTTCATTCTCTTCCCTCTCTCTGGTAGTGTCCCTAACGTGTTGATGCACGAGTTTTTCCAGTACCTAGTCCATCATCTTAGCCCTCCACATTTCTGGGCCCCCATGTGGCTCCAGGTTTTCCCAGTCGATTTCTTTATGATTGAAGTCACCCACAAACCGCAGCTTTGCCCTGTCCACACCGGCCCTTCAGGGCACTTCATCCAGTGTCAACCATCTCTGTTACTCTCATATTCTTGATTTGACCTCTTGTTATGCTGTTATGCTGTGGAGGGTTATACATCACTGCAATCTGATAAATTAGACACATATGCAACACTTCGGTATCTTTAATAAGGAAATTTTTCGCCACACAGTGGTTTCATCGTCAATACAAAGGAGAATGTTGAAGAACATGAGGAGTTTGAGGTAATCAGTCCCTCAGCCTTGAGTCGATGTGATCAGTATTGATGGACTGATCACTTCGACTCTAATTTATCAACTTGTCGGTTCTCTGAATCATTCTTCTACATTCCTGTCTGACACAGCAACATCTTGGGATCTTAACACAGGGAATTCTTCACTTGCCTAACCCTTGTCCATGACCTGCTTCCACAATGGACAAATATGATACCACCTACGACTGCTGCACCTTTTCTGCCTACAATATATAAGGCACTTCTTCGCACGTATGCTGTATTTTTTTCAAGATTGATGGACTGATCAAATGGACTCATGGCTTAGGGATTGTTTACCTCAAACTCCTCCTGTTCTTCACCATTCTCCTCTGTATGGACTAATGAAGAAACTGTGTGGTGAAACGTTTCCTCATTGAAGATACCAAAGTGTTTCACATGTGTCTAATAACAGTGTCGTGTTTTCCCGTGAAATAACTTGAGCAGGCCTCTGTTAAACAGCTTCAGTTTTTAATGGCTGATACATCTTAGAGACCCAACGGTTCCCAGAAATTTAAGCTTGGTAGATATAGCTTTTCCAGCTTCCTGATATAATTCATAAACTTTTATCAGCTTGATTTTGAGGAATAATTACAGAATATTTCGTGTGACGCAGCTTCAAGCCTTCAGCGATGGCCGGCTTTGCTCAAAGGAAGGTTTGTATTAATTTTGATTGGGTAGGTAATAATTTGGTATTTGCATAAAATATATGTTTTTATTTTTCCTAAAATAATTGAAGAGATCTTATGAGCAGATTCAAACCCTAAATGTCATTGTATGTTATAAGAGAAATTTTGGATTGATCTTGGGCTGTATAAGCTAATTTAATTAAGACAGTAACAAGCATTGAAATGTTGATTTTAATGTGATTTAATTTGTGACTTGGTCATGTGATAGTATTCAACATTGATGTATTTACCTGGCAGAAGCTCTGGAGTGTCACTGATATGAGTGGGCACTCTTTTGAACAAATACTTCAAGGAAAAATGGAAATAATATTTATTATACGAGGCTCGAGGATTTTGTCAAAAGTAATTTAAATGGGTAAGACCAATTTGATCTTAATATATTGCGAACTGTAATTTTTTTAGTTGTGATTAATCCGGTAAAATAAACGATCATTGTAACAGACCAAGTTGGCATACCTCCACTGGAAGTCACCGTTGTTACACTCATCAGATACCTAAGAGTACGTCTGATCAAGACAAAATAACGTGATCATTATCCTCCACACTTTTCTGATATTATCATTCTTAGAAAGTCAGTCACTGGTCTTAATTTTGGTTACTGGACGCTTTGAATCCGGGTGTGAATATAACATAATACTACACATAATACCTTCGTTACCAGTCCTTTGCTTAATGCTTTAATATAGGAGTCGCTGAACACTACTGTCACACCATCCATGGAACGGTTGAGGTTTGAACCCATGGCAAGTGAGTCTTAAAACTCAAAAGCCAGCTCATTAACGCACTGGCTTGTGAACTTTCGGACTCGTTTACAAAGGGTTCAAATTCCACCTGTTCCGTGATTTGTTTGGAATCGTGTTATTACGATTTCCTGAGTCACAACCAACACTAGTTATCGTCACTTCCACAAGGTACACGAATTCAGTTCATGTTTTTATTTATTTCGTGAGAAAAATCACCTGACTAAAATGCAAAAAAAAATTTTTTGTCTCATAATGAATACAATAGATGAACATCAACGTTTCCCTCTACCATATTACAATTATTACTACTCTCATTAATGGCATTATGAGCGCTGTAATAATTTAGGGGAAACATTAATAATTTAATTCAAAACAGAAATATGAAAATATATAACACATTTCCTTCCCAGACAACTATCCTGTTATGGTTGACTGCCCTCTTGCGAGTCGCTTTGCAATTAATATGCCTGACTGGCATTTGTCTGAAACAGTGTCAAACGCGCAGAATTTATCATATATAACGCTGTCTCACATGCAATTAAGTATCAAAGCATATTTCCCGTAAAAAAACATTCAAATTAGAAGCAATAATGTTGTGTGTTCGTCGGTGCTCTGAGCCGCCTGGCCTCTAGTACAAGATCAGAAAAGCTTCGACATTGTGCTGTGTAAGTAATTTTTTAACTGTTGTCTTTTCATTTTTAGTTGAGCTTTAATATGAAATATGGTACCTGTTTATGTCTGTAAGTTGAGGTATTAAACTGTCCTGGGGTAAAATTATCCATCCGAAACCAGTAATAGAGGAGGAAACTTATGACGATGCTTCTATCTTGGATCATAAATATATTAGCAGCAGTACAAGAACATTTCCCTGGTCTCTTCCCTTTTGTTTCAGCTGGGCATAGCAAGGAATCAATGCTTCTCTTTGGAGAGCATGAAATCACATCATCGGAGGGTGTCCAACAAGGAGATCCTCTTGCACCATTTCTCTTCTGTATTGCAGTTAGGGAAATCACAGTCAGACTGACCAGCGAACTAAACATCTGGTTCCTAGATGATGGCACACTAGCAGGTACAAAGGAGTCCCTCCTACATGACCTTACACAGGTAATGACACGGGGACAGGAAATGGGTCTCATCCTGAATCCATCCAAATGTGAAATCATCTCAGTCAGTCAACAAATGATAAATGCAGTGAGATCAAAACTACCAGGAGCAGCAGTCATTGCCCCCACAAATAGTGTCTTGCTAGGAGCACCTCTGGGAAGCAATGCCATTGACTCAATTCTCAGGAAGAAATTGGAAGAGTTAAGGAGAATGGAACAACGAATACGCAATCTGGACACCCACGATGCCTTGTACCTTCTCACAAAGTGCTTGAGTCTGCCCAGGTTGACATATTTCCTAAGATGTGCACCTTCATATGATAACCCTATACTGCACGAATATGACAGTACTCTGAGGCAGATTTTTACGAAAGTACTTAATGTCCGCAAGTCATCACAGATTGCGTTACCTGCTTTTCTGTCCTCGTGTATTGCATCCAGAGAGCTTGTAGCAGCGATTCTCCCTGAACATCTTAGGGACAAGATTGGAGCCCAGGACCAAAAATTCATTGACGGAGCAATGATCTGGGATAATCTAACGGGCTCAGAAACCAGACCTGCTCCCCCAACAACTACAAACAATCGCACTGGGATGGTCCAATAGTGGAAAATATAGCCTCAACGATGCTTCAGAGTGTGTCAGGGAAGGATAGAGCCCGCCTGCTGGCAGTGAGAGCCCCTCATGCTGGGGACTTTCTGTTGGCTGTTCCCAACTCCAGCCTTGGCACACGCCTCGACCCACAGACCATCCGCATCGGTGTTGCCCTTCAACTTGCCGCCCCTATTCTCGCCGAACACAGGTGTATTTGTGGCAGTGAAGCAGCAGACCGATTCGGGTACCATGGTCTTGTGTGCCGTAAATCCGAGGGAAATATTGCAAGACATGAGGAGGTTAATAACATTATCAAGAGGAGCCTCACAACAGCTGGATGCCCAGCAGTAAGGGAGCCACCCCAACTATGCAGATCTGATGGCAGCCAGAAGCGTCCAGATGGTATCACCCTTCAAGCCTGGACAGATGGGAAGCAGGTGGTGTGGGACTATACATGTGCATCTACCTTGGTTGATACCTATCTCCAATACACCAGGGAGGAAGGAGGGGCAGCTGCCAGCTTTAGGGAGTCCCAAAAGTCTAGAAAATATGGAGAACTTGCCCATCATTATATGTTTGTTCCCATAGGCTCAGAGACCCTTGGCTCATGGGGAAAGAGTGCATCTAATTTCCTTAAGGAGCTGGGAAAAAGACTCATCAGGGTAACTAGGGATCCCAGGGCAGCTAGTTTTCTGTTCCAGCGGGTCAGTGCGGCTGTTCAAAGGGGTAATGCATGCTGCATTTTGGGCACACGCCCCAGCTCTGAGGAGCTGGATGAGATTTTCGCCTTATAATCGGTGATACACACGTAACATGTACCGTATATGCCACCTTTATATCAACAATGTATCTCTTAAATCTTCTGTGCCATATTATGTAATAAAATATTCCTATTCGTAAAAAAAAATATATTAAAAGATGGGGTGGTAGGGGAAGTGGAATATTCAAATGGCTTCAGGAAGAAATCCAAATATTCTTCCTTGAAGCCTTTTTATCCACTTCTCCGAGGCTATGGGTCCCACAATTTACACCAGAGGTGGACCCCATCCATTATATATATATATATATATATATATATATATATATATATATATATATATATATATGTATGTATGTATGTATGTATGTCGTGCCGACTAGGCAGAACTTGCGATCTTGGCCTAAATAGCAACGCTCATCTTGCCATATAGGACAATTGAATATTTGTGTATGCAATAATTTCTCCAAAATCATTCTGAACCTAACGAAACAAATATATTTCACTGTGTTTGTTTAGTATTAAATTATTGTAAACAAATCCAAAATATATTTAGTTGGGTTAGGCTAAAATAAATTGCGCTTGTTATAATAAGGTTAGGTAAGTTTTCTAAGTTCCTTTTGGTGCAAAATTATAAATTTTTACATCAACATTAATGAAAAAAATATATCTTTAAACGTATAAGAGAAAAATTTTAGAAAGGACTTAATTTTAAATGAGTTCTTGCTAATTGGCCAGTTTTACCTATTTTACCTACTGTGTGGGTGTGGGTGTGGGTGTGTGTGTGTGTGTGTGTGTGTTTGTCTGGTGAATTTAGGAAAACGCATAGGAGACATAAAAGCAAGAAGAGAATTACTCCGGCTATGGTGTTACATCCTAGGGCTACAAAGGCTGTTCGAAACGAGTGAATCAGAGCCAAGGTGGCATAAATAGAAGTTTACGATGTAAATGTCTAATATGAAAAAGTCCTTTCCTTCTTGTGAAAGTAGTCAACTGGACAAGGAAATGGAGGAAGCATAGGCGGTACCGGACTTCACGTGTAGGCATGATAGCAGCTCCCTTGAGGCCAGAAATTACTCTTGGTTGTTCGGGAATTGAATCCGATACACGGTTCCTGCAGTCTCTGCTGAGTACAACTAGTGGTACTACACACACTACTCTTCTCATTCATGTGGTATAAATATTAGCGACATGTTAAGGACCTACGTAGGTACTACGGCTGTCTCGGTAGTTAATAAAATCAGTTCTCGTTAATATTGCTCTTAGATGTTATCGATAGATAAGTGATGACGTAAAGTAGAATATTAAAATATACGCGACGTCAAGATTTTACTTATAATGAAAAACTCGATGAAATTTCCATGCAATATTTGGTTTATTCTTACCTTTTAATATTGCTTGTGCTTTATATATTGTTGAATTTGTATATAATTTTATCAAAGAAGATAACACTGAGTGTGCAAAATTTATGGTTGTTCACTTATTCTGCTGGACTAAGGTTGATTATATATATATATATATATATATATATATATATATATATATATATATATATATATATATATATATATATATATATATATATATATATATATATATATATATATATATATATATATATATATATATATATATATATATACATATATACATGACGTGCCGAATAGGCAGAACTTGCGATCTTGGCTTAAATAGCAACGCTCATCTTGCCATATAGGACAAGCTAAAATTTGTGTATGCAATAATCTCGTCAAAATCATTCTGAACCTAACGAAAAAAATATATTTCGCTGTGTTTGTTTAGTATTAAATTACTGAAACCGTTTTTAAAATATATTTACTTGGATTAGGCTAAAATAAATTGCGCTTGTTATAATAAGGTTAGGTAAGTTTTCTAAGATTCTTTTGGTGTAAAATTATAAATTTTTACATTAACGTAAATGAAAAAAAAATATATCTTTAAACGTATAAGAGAAATCTTTAGAAAGGACTTAATTTGAAATGAGTTCTTGCTAATTGACCAGTTTTACATATTATATATATATAAATATATAAATAAATATATATATACATTACATATATATATATATATATATATATATATATATATATATATATATATATATATATATTTATATATATATATATATATTGTGTATATATATTTTATTTAAAGACAAAATACATTGACAAAACATTCACAAAAATATGATACAAAGTAAAACAACATAGGTAACTCAGAGCTACATCTCGAATACTTCGTCCAGCTCCCCTGCGGTGGGCCGCGTGCCCAGAATGCTGCAGGCATTTCCTCTCTGGATCGCAACACTGAGTCTCTGAAAGAGGAAGCTGGTCGCCCTGTGGTCCTTGGTTTCTATGATGAGCTTTTCACCCAGCTCTTCGAGGAACTTTAGAGCATACTTGTCCCATGCTCCAAGGGTCTCCGACCCTATTGGAATGAAGTTATAGCAAGGGGGAAGGTCTTCATATTTTCGCATCTTCTGGGTCTCCCTGTGGCTGGCAGCTCCTCCCCCTTCCACTACAGAGTATGGCAAGTAGGTGTCTGCCAATGTGGCAGCAAAGGTGTAGTCCCAGGCAATCTGCTTTCCATCCTTCCAGGGTAGCATAGTGGCTCCATCAGGACGCTTTTGACTTCCATCAGACCTCTGTACTTGGGGTTCCCGTTGAGCTGGGCAACGGGCTGTGGCGAGGCTTCTCTTTATTATGTCATTGATCTCCTCATGTCTGGCATACTTCCCTTCTGCTGTGTGGCACACGAGACCATGGAGTCCGAATTGATCAGCTGTCGCCCTGCCGCAAATACACCTATGTTCGGTGAGGATGGGGGCGGCTAGGCGAAGAGCAACACCAATTCGAATGGCTTGTGGGTCGAGACGGGTGCCCAGGGAGGAATTGGGAACAGCTAACAGGAAATCTCCTGAGTGTGGTGCCTTCACTGCCAGGAGACGAGCTTTGTCCTTTCCTGAAGCATTGGAGAGCATTGTGTTGGCGATTTTTTCCATGATCGGTTTGTCCCAGTGGGACTGTTTGTGCTGTTTGGGAGGAGCTGGTCTACTGGAGGAGTCTGTAAGGGTGTCCCACCGAATTGCTGCTTCAGTAAACCTGGGGTCTTGAGCTCCTACCAAGTCTCTCAATCGTTCGGGCACTATTTTCTTGACTAATGCACTGGAAGCCGAACACGAAGACAGAAAAGCAGGTAAAGCAACATGCGTTGCTTTACGCACCCATATACCTCCCAGTCGCACTGGGAGGGTTGCCTGATCCCATTGCTCATCCTCTAGTGACAGGTTCAGTGCCTTCTTAAAAGTTGATCTCAGGTGTGCGTCATATTCATCGAGTGTTGGGTTGTCAAAAGAGGGTGCACACCTCAAGAAGTAAGCGAGTCTTGGCATAGTAAGACACCTTGTGAGGAGATACAGAGCATCATGGGCATCAAGATCGCTTATTCTCTCCTCCATTCTCATAAGGTCATTCAATTTGTTCCTGAGGACAGTATCGATGGCCTGTTGGACGGAGTTGTAGTTGAGATTTCCGGGAGGATTCTTCGCACAGCATTGATTATTTCCTGGTTCGCTGTGATGATTTCACACTTAGAGGGATTGAGGATGAGTCCCAAGCCTTCTCCCTGTGTTTTCACCAGTTGTAGGTCCCCCACGAGGGACTCTTCAGTACCTGCCAGAGTGCCGTCATCCAGGTACCAGATATGTATATATATATATATATATATATATATATATATATATATATATATATATATATATATATATATATATATATATATATATATATATGTCGTGCCGAATATATTTCGCTGTGTTTGTTTAGTATTAAATTATTGTAAACAAATCTAAAATATATTTGTTATAATAAGGTTAGGTAAGTTTTCTAAGATTCTTTTGTTGCAAAATTAAAAAAATTTACACCAATATTAATGAAAAAAATCTAGCTTTAAACGTATAGGAGACATTTTTTAGAAAGGATTTAATTTTAAATGAGTTCTTGCTAATTGACCAGTTTTACATATTTGGCACGACACACACACACACACACACACACACATTATGTGTATATATATATATATATATATATATATATATATATATATATATATATATGTGTGTGTGTGTGTGTGTGTGTGTGTGTGTGTGTGTGTGTGTGTGTGTGTGTGTGTGTGTGTGTGTGTGTGTGTGTGTGTGTGTCTGTGTGTCTGTGTGTGTGTGTTTGTGTGTGTGTGTGTGTGTGTGTGTGTGTGTGTGTGTGTTTGTTTGTGTGTGTGTGTGTGTGTGTGTGTGTGTGTTTGTGTGTGTGTGTGTGTGTGTGTGTGTTTAATTCATCACGGTTTTGACTAGTATTATTTCCTACATGGTCTTTTAATCAATTTTGCTTCATTGTCTTACTTTTGTCATGTACTGCTGCTGCTTTTGCTGCTGTGTCTGCTGCCCAAAATTTTAACTGCAAGCAGTGTGGGAGCAGCGAGGTGACACTGTGTCATTCATTTTCTTAACCACCTGTGACAGGATGTTTTGTGTTGCGGAACTATTCATGCATAGTTTATTTCTACCTGTCAACTGGCGTGTACAGTATGTGTATGTACAACAAATTGAAACGCTGATATTTTTTTAATAGTTCATATTTAGTCGTCTTTCAACACTTGAATATTGTTCTTGCAATTTAACAGCAGAATAAAATTATTCAACTTTTTTCCTGACCTTTTGCGAATTGTCAATATCAATAAGCAATGAATATTTGCAAATCATAGTTGTTTACGAACAAAAGATTTTAGCAAATGATGTTTTGTACAAAGTTACTCAGCATTGCTTTGATAATGTTTTTAATGGTTCAAACAAAGCAATATGGCTTCATGTGTGTATGTGCTTGTGTGTTTGTTTATCAAACACTAAGGCTCAACTTTTATAACTGAGTTCGCCAACGTGACCTCTGTCTTTCATTCAATAATTCCTTTTGTACAGACACACAGACCATAAAATTATCATTTCACTTTGCTTCAACCATAGTCCGTAGCCCAAGAAGTGTAAGTGAGCCTGTACCTAACTACAGGCGACTTTCAAGATGCACCCACCAAACATCGCTAACCTGCATCCAGTACTACATGGCTAATTTAGAATCGGGATAGTCATAAAGCGATCACGATTCTCAACCAGTTGTATTTCGGTCGCTTACCGATCGGAGAAAGGTATTGCCGTATTCCATAAGCCCAGCCGTCTTCAATGCACGCAAAAGGAAAAGTGCAGGTTGGGGATAAAAATCCGAAATAGCAAAATATCGAAATGTATTCATTTATGATCGTACGTTTGCGCAGTCCTGGTGTTCCAGGGTATGAGAGTGACCGACTAGCTTCAGCTAGGCGCTCATACTTATCTATAGTATGGCTGTGTAAATAGTACTGTGCGTATTTTGATGCAGTGTGCAGGACTGCTGTGAACTTATAATGCTCTTGTGTGTGTGTGTGTGTGTGTGTGTGTGTGTGTGTGTGTGTGTGTGTGTGTGTGTGTGTGTGTGTGTTTTGTGTATGTACTCACCTATTTGTGGTTGCAGGGTCGAGCCCTAATATTTGCCCAAATTCCTTCTGTAAAAATAGCAATCTGCTAAGCTATTACTCAAGACTTTCTTGGGAGAGTTCTGAAATACACATATAATCCACTAACACGATTTGTTCAGGAAAATAAAGAACCTCTGGCTCTGTAATACACATTTGTTTTTAGTGAAGGTGAAACTAATGATTTAACAGAAAGTACTAAAATCATGGAAGATTTTAGGGTAAGTTACAGCTCTTGGACTTCTCAAGGTTGTTGAAATATAGCTGACAGACATACTGAGGGTGCTGAATTACAGCTTCTTAAAGGTTTGGATCTACAGCTTCATTGTCTCTTGATGGTGTTGGGCCAGTTGAGGGTGAGGAACCATAACTCTGCATAATTTACAGTTCCTTGGTCTTGGTGGATATATTTCAACATGCTCCTGATAACTCTGAGCATGTTGAAATATATCCACAAAATTTTATACCGAGAACATCGGAAGCCGAAGAAACTGATCTCCGTCACATAGGTTTTGAAATATACATATAACCCACACATAAGTAAAAGAAGCTTATCAAGACGTTTCGGTCCGACTTGGACCGTTGACTAGCAACAGTATACACCTTTAGTGTGAACAGTCAATGGTCCAAATCGGACCGAAACGTCCTTATAAGCTTCTTTCTCCTATGTGCCGGTTATTTGTGTATTGTTCCAGTCACGGTAGTGTGTCTTTTTGTTCTTTGGGTATGAAATGCATCAAGTTTATTTTGAGAAAATAACTCGAAAATAAATTTTGTTTCCGACTTCTGAGGTTTCAATAAATTTTAGACCAACACGCAACGTGATCCCTGAAAGCTGAGGCTGTGTGAAGGAGATACAGCAAGAATGACAGCAGCATGACCGAACAGTGATTTAGTGAGGTCAGGAGCGAGAGGGATAGAGTGAGGGCAAAGAAGCAGAATGGTGGAAGGTGAGGAGGGAGAATGATGGAGTGAGGTTGGTGGAGGGAGAATGGAGTGAAGGTGGGGGAGGGAGAATAATGGAATGAAGGTGAGGAGGGAAAAAATGGAGTAAGGATGAGGAGGGAAAATGCTGGAGTGAGGGTGACGAGGGAGAGTGATGGGAGTAAGGATGAGGAGTGAGAGGGAAGGAGTGAGAGGGAGGAAAGAGGGAGGAAAGAGAGAGAGAGAGAGAGAGAGAGAGAGAGAGAGAGAGAGAGAGAGAGAAGGGGTAACAAGAGCACTGTTCAAGGAAGGGAACAATTATATAACTGATAAAGGTCACTATCAATTATATAACTGAGAAAGGTCACTATCAATTGTACGATTGAAACTAAATATCAGTTATATTTCTGACATATGAGAGTATCAGTTATATGAAAATGGAAAAATAGGATATAATCGATTATACAAATAACTCACAAAACTTTCAGTTATAGCACTGACGCGTAATATTAGTTATAACACTGACGCCTAAGACTCTCATTTATAGTACTGACACAAAAGTATCAGTTATAACTCTGACACATAGGACTATCATTAATAACACTAACACTTAAAACTATTAGTTATAGTACTGACATATAACACTATCAGTTAAAGCACTGATGATACCTAAGACTATCATTTACACCCCTGACACAGGCTCAATTATTGTATATCACTACAAATGAATTTGTATGTTTTTCACTGCTCTGGTCATAGTTACAGAGAGTAATAAGAAATATTAGAGTAGATGGGGATACACAGTAGCATATAATGTCATGGGTTGCAGAAACTGCATTATAATATAAATAAGTGAAAGAAATTGCACATAAATAAACATGGGATTGAAATGAGAGAAAGGTGGGGACTTCAAAGGAAGAGGAGGAAGCAGGAAAGAGGAAAGGAGCGAGAAGAAGGATTAGACACAGACTGTTTTTTTTTTTTTTTTTTTAATGATAGAAGAAAATGAACATTGTTTTGATCTGAGAAAATGGGTTGACTTCAAAGAAGACTTGCGAAAGAATATTGATAAGAAGAGACTCGCTGATTGGTATCTTTAGTTTTTAGGAACGTCTGACCGGTTCTTGATTCTTTCTTGGAACTTAAGAACGGTGGCACTTATTTTGTGCCCTCATGTATCTTCTGGAACTCTACAGAATTAAAGAGTGCTCAGAAATCACTTTGAAAAAGGAATTTTGTCTGATTAAGCTTGACTGGAACACCAGAAAATGACCGGCGCTCAACTCGGAATCTTCCCAGGGAAAGTAATGCTCTACTGGAATCCCTGGAAGGTAAATTGCACAATTCTTGAATTCCTGAATGGACCCTGTTAGTCCTCCTGGATGTTTGCGAAAGCGATTAACGCTAAACAAAAACAAAAAAAGGAACTTTCTCCAATGACCTCAAAACCCTCACAAGTGAAATGTAACAACGATAGAGCTTATTTTCTCAAAATATGCAAAACTCTCAGGGGAAAAAAAAAATAACGAAGTTAATTCCCAGACGCAGACAGGAATGTTTAATATTTTGCGACTTCCACTCGACCCTTCATTCGTGAGGTGAGGTATATCACATTACCTTAAATAAGAAGTTATAACCACTGGCTTGTTAGTTATTATTATAAATAATAACCCAATGGAGACTCTTTTGTACATAATATTACAGTTATGTTCCTCTACTCTCATATTTATCTAAGATTGTATACGTAGGTATAACAGGTTTAACGAAAACTCATCTAGATTTCTTGGTCCCTACCCCAAAAAAAAAAAAAATCACAGCTTGGCTAGCTTAAGTAACATCTGTTTCGTTTCAGTAGAAAGTTTTGTCTTTTTGATAATCTTTTTGGTGAGATTAAGACACATGTGCAACATCTGGGTATCTTTATTGTAGACGTTTCGCCATCCAGTGGCTTTATCAATACAAATTCTAGGACATAACTTGAAGACAGTAGAACTATGTACAGAAGATGAGGTAATCAGTCCCTCAACCTAGGAGTAGGTGCGAAGAGCACCATAGTCGTGGAGATTCTGAAGCAGAAGAAAGGATCCTGGCGCTTATATAGTAACGTCAGGTGTAGCAGACGAGGGCATATTCACTGGTAGGCGGGATTCCCCAGTGGAAGTAGGTCCTTCCCAAAGAGATGGGTTAGTTGTAGTAGTAGTTGTCGTAGTCGTGAAGGTTATGTACATGTCCTCAGAATTAAGATTCCATGATGTTGCGAGCCTCCTTGAGTGTGTTTGTCTGTGTATCTCTTTGATACACAAATTCTGTTTATCTGTCTTTTGGATAGTCTGTGTATTTCTTTAGTAACTAGTCAGTCTTTCGTTTTTCTATATGACAGTCAATCTTTCAGCTTAACTGACTGTTTGTCTTCTTGATACCCTGTCTAGCTCGTTAAAATTTGTTTATTAGTTTAATAGTCAATATATCTCCTTGACAGTTTGACAATCTGTTTCCCTGCGAATCTGACTCTTTGATAGTCATCTTCAGCTTAATCACATCAACAACTCTCTCTTCTATATGATTTCTTAATGTATTTTGACACAAACTATTTAAAAATGAATATGTAAGACAAAGTAAGTCCTTTCTTAGGAGGGTCTAGACCGTACGTAATACGTACGGTCTAGACTCAACATGTTCTCATCGTGCTTTACGTGAGGTACTTGAAGGAAGGGCAACAAAATATAATTGAACTATCCCTGAAATACTGTAGCTGTATTCTAGCTGTCTTGGAAATCTGAATTATAATATGAATACATTTTATTATACATAAAAAAAGAGAATTTGCCATATAATGTTTATTTAGTATTTGTAATATTTCGAGATTGAAACAGTGAGGAAAGACATTGGATGTGTCCCAGGAGGCTGCTGGTGACCCGCAACACATAAACTGACGCATAGAGCTTTAAGTGGCTTGTAAGTTAACTGATGACTTCAGAGGCTGAAGATAACTTAATGAGCTTCATGAAACGCCCTAGACTACAGCTGATCCTTGTGTCTGTGACCCACGAAACTACATGTGACCTCACGCACCTATATGTAACCCCACGAAGCTGTGTGTGTCCCTCGAGGACGTGTGTCGCTCGAAGTTACATGTGACCTCTCGTGGACTGATATGACTCATGTAGCTGCAAGTAACCTCTGGTGAAGCATATTACAAAAGAGGCTACAGGTGTCCTTGGGAATATGCCTTCCAGGGCACTCCAACAAGACATAGGTGATCCTCAGGCTATTCTTGGTGTGTCCGGTGGTCCCTGGATGACCCCCCTACAACATTCACTGGATAAATTAAACATACATTCTGGTGAGAAAATGTGGAATAAATGCAGAAGAAAAATTCTAAATTTTGAGACAGTTAAGGTCTTAGTACATTAGTGGGAGACCTGCTCACGTTCCTTCCTCTATTACTTTTCTATATTCTTTCTCTGTTTTTGTGTGTCCGTTCATAATTATATTGTTTTCCCTTGTGTTAGCTTTGACAGGGGCTGCACCGCTGAGGTCATCCCTCCTGTGTGTCACATAATTCCTCATGCCACGACGGACAAGCAACATCGGCAAAATTTAATATCTTTGGACAGGAAAATTTACAGCCAATTTACTTTTCTTGTTAAATTTAATTGGCCATCTTTCATGACCGTGTTTCTCGTCTTTTCGCTTAAATTAGGATCGGTGATGAGCGTGAACTTTCTCCTTTGTCGGGAGTAAACGAGACGAGGTCGAACTTGGAGACAGTGATGCGATAATAACCATTATGCCTCCCCGCTTCACGTCTCCTGGCATCGTTATCTGCCTGTTGGGCTCTCTTATTCCTCAAGAATATTTGCACTTGCAGTTTCTTAATATTCTACTCTCTCTCTGTCTATCCCTCTATTTGCGCTCCTTTGTTCAATTGTCTGTTTGCCGTCTCTTCCTTTACATTAATTTAATCTCTCTCTCTTTCTCTCTCTCTCTCTCTCTCTTACACACACACACACACACACACACACACACACACACGCACGTAGTATTGTCTGAAAACTCGTATGGCATAGATAAAAAAATCTTGCTAATCTTGGAGTGCCTTGTGGAACTAAACACTGAGGAAAGAACGGCAAGTGGAGAGCACGAGAAGGCAGACTTTAGAAGAGGCACTTTGTTGGTATGAAAGAAATTCCTAGACGGAGTTCACTGGGAACCGTTACCTAGAAAGGAAGTTAGCGAATGAGCTGGTCGGGTACCCAGCCGGAAAGTGCCGAGAGGTAGAGAACTTATTACCCAGAAGAAATATGGGAAATAGCAAAGAAGGAAAGAAAAGAAAACTTGTTCATCCAAATACAAAGGGGAGGGGGACAGTAAACAATAAGTGAGTGGAAAATCTAAAGGAAGAAAAAAAAAGACGAGAAAAGAAAAGTGATTAAATTAGGCAGAAACGAATGTTCAAGGATGAGGAGAGAGGCTGAACGGCATTTGGAGAATGACACTGCAGCAAAGGCCAAGTTTGAACCAAAACTGCATCGCAGACACACCAAAAGAAAGACGGCAGTGAAAGACCAGGTAATTCAGTTGAAGAAGAAGGGAGGAGAGATCGTGATAAAAGATAAGGAAGTGTTAAGAAATCTCAGTTAAAGCAGAGACAATACCAGGAACCCTAGGGAAAACATATATTCAAACAGGTCCTAGACATCATATACACAACGATGGAGCTGCATGCCTCAAATATAATGGACTAGGCACCTCACAAGGTGTGACCATGGATTCTGTGAGAGTGCACATTCAGTGTTTAAACCGCTAGCTAATATCTATCGGTCAGTGGACACGCGGTAAATGCCAGAGTTCGGGAAAACAGTGATGCGTTGAACTACAGAGCTGTTTTAATGGCTTGCGAACAGTGCAAGACAATAAAGAAAATCAGAAGGAGAGAAGTAGAAAACTTGGATAATTGTTGTTTCAAAAGTAATATCCAACACGGATTCAAAGACTTAAATCTAATCAACCAGATATAATTCAGGGCAGTGTAACAAAAGTGAGACAGGAGAAAGAGAAAGATAGATGGATTGTATTTTCTTTGATTGTAAGAGCGCATTTGACACTGTACCTCTCAAGTGATTATGGCGAAAACTTGAAGAGCAGGCAGGAATAACAAGGAATGTACTCCGATGGATCAAAGAATGCCTTTGGGAAAAAACAAAGAGTGAATATCTTGGAAGAAACGTCAGAGTTTGAAAAAAGGAGGCAGGGTTCTGCAAGGACCTTTATTACAACCAGTACTGTTTCTGTGAATAACATACCAGATGGGAATGAGTGTGATGTAGTCCTGTTTGCTGATAATGTAAAACTAATGATGAGAATAAATAGAGAAGAGGACAGAGAAAAGCTCTTAGTGGACATGGGTAAATAGCAAGAGTGGTCAGACATGGCTCGTACTTGAATTCAACACTAGCAAAAACAAGGCTGTAAAGATTTAGGAAGAGGTGACCGAGCATGGAACACAGACTCCGGAGACAGAGCTGCAGATCTCATCACCACAGAGTGCCTAGTAGATCGTCAGAGGTTCACATCAACTGAAGAAACTCTGACAAATCTAAGATTCTGACAAATCTAAGAGACGTCTTCAGGAGTCTCAACAAAGAATCATTCTGAGCTTTGTATATAACATCTATAAGTCCTACCTCGGATAATGCATCGGCAGCATGAAACCCAAACTTGAAAAAAAAAGTTACTAAATTGAAGAAAGTGCTCAAGTATGTCACGAGGATAGTTCCAGATCTTGCGTGTATGAGCTACAAGGAAAGGATAACAGAACAGAGTCTAACGACACTAGAGGACCTAAGAACCAGGAAAAATACGATAACAACATACGAAAATGGAAATGATAAGGTAGAGGGGGAATATGTTGTCTGAGAGACGGGAAGCAGGGAATTGGGGTAACAGCTGAACTTAAAGACAGATGAGGTAGAGGGGTGTTAGGAACCAGTAGGTCTAAGCCGATGAGATATCTAAATATGAACAATCACCAAGTGTGTAAAACGGAGAACAGACGTAACTCCTGATGGAAAATCTTGTCTATGGCCCATCACAAATCTGTCACATAAGAGTCAGTGAACTTCATGAGTTCGGTGGTTGTTCTAGCAGGAAGGTTTTCTAACCGACGTTTGGCACCCAGAGTAAGTTTCCTTAAGCACCAACGTGATACACGCTTTCCTGAGGTGGATCCCTGAAATCCATGTAGGACCAGGTTTCTTGATGAAAGAAGTTACCTTCGCAGACGTTTTCTAAACAGTCAACAATTTCCAACACCATTACGCATCAGGAACTCTTGTGTAAGCAGTGCTTTGAGGAAACGCACAATGCTCCGAAGACACAAAGTGGGAGATTTTTGAGAACCATGTACGTGTTTGATTACTATAGGTGCAAACGTCTTTTCTACGACAGCTATGTTCTCTAACGAGGACATCCAAACAACTGGTAAGTAGACATCCGTAAACTTAACAGAGATAATGGTACAAATGATGAATAATGGTTGAACACAACTGTGAATCCTCAAGGCAAGGCATTCTAACTACTGATTAAAATTCCACTGACTGCAAAAACACTGGTGTCATAAGCTATAACCTTATAATGTCATGAAACTGCAGTTCTTGGGTGTTACTGATGCTATCCATTGGAAGACACATTTGCAAAAACTGAGGAAGGCAAAAGGTGCCTGGCTATGCTGTCGCACACACACACACACACACACACACACACACACACACACACACACACACACACACACACACACACACACACACACACACAGAAAGACTCCAGTCAACAAGATTCGAAGCCACGTCAAAGAGGCTGGTTAGTTTCCCCAAGTGACGCTCTAGACCACTCGGCCACAGATACCTCAAAAGCTGGGCAGCCTGGTTTACAAACTATCTTTCTTCCAAGCCCGGGCACACCAGTGGGCGTTACTCAAGCACGGTTTCAAGCTTTTTCATTCCCTTCCTGTATGTACTCACAAGCGATTTTTATACCAGTGCATCAAACACAAACTCTCTCTCTCTCTCTCTCTCTCTCTCTCTCTCTCTCTCTCTCTCTCTCTCTCTCTCTCTCTCGACACGAACTATAAGCTTATAACAAAAAGAAATACTGCGACAGGCCAGGAATCGAACCCCCGATATTTTAACACGTCTCCGGGAAAACCCACCAAAATTCCAAGACGACTTATTGCACTCGGTCACCAATGCATCATACATTAAGTGCCCAGTACCACTGGATATCTCACTCGAGATGCGACCACATTCAGGGCTGTGAAACCTGCAGGACTAATTTCATTCTCAACCCGTTTGGTATACCAGTCTTCAGAAGAAGTATGTATATTCGTACCGAATAGGTAAAACTGGTCAATTAGCAAGAACTCATTTAAAATTAAGTCCTTTCTAAAATTTGCTCTCATACGTTGAAAGATATATTTTTTTCATTTATGTCAATGTAAAAATTAATAACCTTGTACCGAAAGAGCCTTAGAAACTAACCTAACTTACAAGCACAATTTAATTTAGCCTAATTCAACTAAATATATTTTATATAAGTTTACAATAACTTAATAATAAACAAATATAATAACATATTTTTTTCGTTAAGTTCAGAATGATTTTTGCGAAATTATTGCATATACAAATTTTTGCTTACTTTATTCGGAAAGAAGAGTGTTGCTATGTAACCTAAAATCGTGTGTATGTGTGTGTGTGTGTGTGTGTGTGTGTGTGTGTGTGTGTGTGTGTGTGTGTGTGTGTGTGTGTGTGTGTGTGTGTGTGTGTGTGTACTCACCTAACTGTGGTTGCAGAGGTCGAGACTCAGCTCCTGGTCCCGCCTCTTCACCGACCGCTACTAGGTCCTCTCTTCCTCTGCTCCATGAGCTTTATCATACCTCGTCTTAAAACTATGTATAGTTCCTGCCTCCACTACATCGCTTGCCAGACTATTCCACTTCCTAACTACTCTATGACTGAAGAAATACTTCCTAACATCCCTTTGACTCATCTGAGTCTTCAACTTCCAATTGTGACCCCTTGTTTCTGTGTCCCCTCTCTGGAACATCCTATCCCTGTCCACTTTGTCTATTCCACGCAGTATTTTGTATGTGCATGTGTGTGCATGTGTGTGTGTGTGTGTGTGTGTGTGTGTGTGTGTGTGCGCGCGCGTGTGTGTGTGTGTGTGTGTGTGTGTGTGTGTGTGTGTGTGTGTGTGTGTGTGTGTGTGTGTGTGTGTGTGTGTGCAAAACGCAATTGTTTTCCTCCCAGCAAGAGTGATCAAAAGAATAAAACACTCTGAATGAGTTATAACTCATTCATTAGCAGTTTTGCCCAGTTGCATTGATAATTGACATCAACTGACTCTCCCCAAGTCATATTCCTCATATATACTTCAGGGTACATTTATCATCTTTCTCAGCAGTGATGAATATCCAGCATGAGTTTTATACATCTTTATTTATTTTTGGGGGGGGAATAAAAAATACTCTGATTAGTTTAGATCACAGGATACCATCCCTCAATGACACTTACAAATTAATATATATATAAGCTATAAACACCAACCTGCTGCATAGAGTTACTCTTACTACCGGTGTTTATTTCTTTCTTTCACAGATGCTGCCTTGAGCACTTCTGTGCCAAAATTTGAAAACCACTTATCTTCGGTGACTTCGATCGAACGTCCTCACACATGCCTCCTGAATGCGGAAGCCTGATACCTGAAACCTTCTGTTACAAATAACGCGATTCCTAATAAGCATAGAGATCTCCAGTGAATACTAGAAAGGACTGCCCTTCTAGCATCCAGCCTGTTACTGGGTTTTTGTAACAAGTAGTCAGTATCCTCGTCCAATTATCCATTAGAATTCAGTAAGATTCAATAGTGCTTTAGGATTACAACTGGTAGGCTACTAGCTAAAGAAATTAAAATTTAATAAGTTTATTTATAACAAAATTGTCTAGGCGTATATTATCAAAGTAAATTATAGTAATCAACTGAATATAATATAGGATACAAGTTCCTACACTTCTCTCATGTACAGTAGTATTGTGCTGAAGGCACATATTGTTAGCATTTAATAACATAATACAAATATATACAAGTAAGTTTGTATGTGTAAGTGCTCTAAGTAGTTCGCTATGTCTCAAGACTCGGCTAGACTTAACAAGTGACTGAATAAAAGTCCTCGCATCAACTAACTTCTTGACCAACCTGGCAATCAGAACAGCTTGCTTCAACAATAAAACGGCTGATAATCCGAACAGCAATATAACAAGCAACAGCGACACAGAATCAGGAACAAGGAGATAATATAACTACACCAAGTAGGGACCATCTGCAGATCCTTCACAAGTCACAAAACTCCCATACTACTGAATCTAAGTTCAGCATTAGAAAATCCCCGACTGTGACAGTACACAGATACCAGTACAAATTAGGTCAGAAGCTACGGCTCAGGACCTGAGTTTCTCAGAGTGTCTATGCGACACACAACCTTAGTACAACGTCGAAAATCACTAAGTCTAGACAATGTTCTGTGAACAGAGTTACACAGAACCAACAACAAGAAAGCAACAGAGACGATCTTCCAACAAGGGCCCACAAGGGAGAGCAGTAGAGGGACCTCTTGCTGAAAGAACGTCAAACAGACAAGAGACCGAGCAGGCCAGACAGACTACTCCAGGCAAGGCATGATCACCCCTTCCCTGATCACGTGACTCTCCATGGACTGCTGCTGCCCAGCAACACAGAGAAGCCGGCAGGGAAACGAGCAGAGCTCCCGCTTCACACACGGAGGGCCCGGGTTCGATTCCCGGCGGGTGGAAATTCTGACACGTTTCCTTACACCTACTGTCCTGTTCACCTAGCAGCAAATAGGTACCTGGGTGTTAGTCGACTGGTGTGGGTCGCTTCCTGGGGGACAAGATTAAGGACCCCAATGGAAATAAGTTAGACAGTCCTCGATGACGCACTGACTTTCTTGGGTTATCCTGGGTGGCTAACCCTCCGGGGTTAAAAATCCGAACGAAATCTTATCTTATCTTATCAGAGAGAAAAAACAGTAGTTAGACAATGTTGTCAGCTACTTAACGCTCGAACTATGAGCACTGAATATTGTATATAAATGTTACATCCTACCTAATAAATATAACTAAGTCAAATAATAATATAAAGCAATATATTTACGATTTAGCTATAATAGCAAATATAAGCAATATAAAATTATATGAACAGGTAATATACATTATATTCATTGTGACCCATTCAGGGGTCGCAATACCTTCCCATAATCTTTAAAATTTTTCAGTCACGTTTTCTACACTTTAATCCATCCATCACAGATTTTTATGTCCTCCTGATCAATTTGTTTTGCTCAGCTTTTTTATATTTCGACAATATCTTATCTGAATTGTTCCATTCATTGAATTAGACAACTTTTATATTTTTTACACCTTAGTGCTTGCACTAACTCTAATTACACAATGACCTTAAATTCAACACGGCATCTAAACTTTCTACAACTTCGTCGCTGCAATATTTAAAATACCATGCTTCAGGCTATTACAAACAGGTACAAATGAAAGTACCTTAGTACCGGACGTAAGTTAAGTCACCAGTCAAGAAACATATCAAAAATAATAAAGGCAAAGACACACGAAAGGTGGTAGTTTTTTGAGCACCTTTACATTCCCAACACCAGTCTTTACAATATGTACAGAGTGCAATAGAGCAGCAGTGTAGGAGATACAATACTTATAAGAATTAGCATAAGTGAGAGAGCAAAGCGGGTTCGCTCACTCCTGTAGGTTTATATATCATACGAATGAGACCAACATATGGTCGGCCGCGGCAAGTAAAAGAGTCCAGACAAGGAATTAAGTCTTTACATTGACTGGTCTGGAGATAACCTCTTACACTGACCGGTTGATATTTAATCAAAGCATTATCTGACAGCACTTTTGTGACTCGTGCAACTGCACAATCAGGTAAGGTCCTCGGAATACCCTACACGCACTTGCACGACACGTTGGACCCTTCATCTCTCCATTTTCTTTCCACTTCATGTAATATTTTACTTGCCTCGCTTTTTTTGTAAATCTATCTGCCAACACATCCATCCCAATAATCTAATTACATTTTCATCCTCAATTCTTACCCCCTTCAAACTAACGACTAATTTTTCAGTTCCTTAACATTTTTGCTTTCATTGAATTACTCGTTTCTATGTTTAATTTTAATATTCACCTCTTATTATGCCCTCCAACGCTCTTCGACAATTATCAGGTCAAGACATACATTAAGGAAACGATATACCACGAGTGGCTTCATCAGCCCTAATATAACAGTAAGGAACAATGCATATAACACTGACTCCTGTGAAAGGATGTACAAATAAGAAAAACTGAAGATGCAATATTTGTAATAGAGAATTAAAATATGACCGCAAAATACATGATTAGAGACAGGTAGGCCTTCTGACCATTGCTAGGCGGATCCAACACTGCTGGCTGGTGTCATCTAAATGTAGTCTCCAGTTGAGTTTGCCAGATTTATTTTCGGCGATAATGGAAGACTTTGAACACTTAGAAAGGTTTGGGATATTGGCAGTTTGGAGGGATATGTTGTGTATCTTTATTCGTATATGATTTTAAACTGTTGTGTTCTGAGTACCTCTGCAAAAACAGTGATTATGTGTGAGCGAGGTGAAAGTGTTGAATGATGAAATCTTTGTCTTTTTGGGGATTTTCCTTATTTTTGGGTCACCCTGCCTCGGTGGGAGACGGCCAACTTGTTTATATATATATATATATATATATATATATATATATATATATATATATATATATATATATATATACATGCAAGACAACCACTATGAATAAATAGTGAAATTCAAGTGCTTTCGTGACTTCTCACATTATCAAGAAACTATAGTTCCTTGATAATGTGAGAAGTTACGAAAGCGCTTGGAATTTCACTAGTCTTTCACAGTGGTTGTTTTGCATATTCTGAAATAACCTGAAATCTTATTGCATATATATAATATATATATATATATATATATATATATATATATATATATATATATATATATATATATATATATGTGTGTGTGTGTGTGTGTGTGTGTGTGTGTGTGTTTGTGTGTGTGTGTGTACAGGTGGTGCTGTGTGTTCCTATGTTGAAAACAGCTTTTGTTTTGGTGGTCATGTTACGTAGGTACTGAAACTCATGTAAACTAACTTGCAGAGATCATACTGTTTAACCCACATACATCGTATTACCTTCTAGAAGCAATAATAAAAATTTCTTCACAATATTTCGCCGAGTTTGTAGCTATTTTAACCTAATCGCTTCTTGTCGTCATGGATACGTTGGATGCTGCTTTGATGTCACGCAAAAAAGGGAAAAAATACTTGGTAGGTGCTTCTCTTGTTATGTCGAGAGTGTTCTGGCTCAGAATACGTGCTTTACAATTTCGGCAGTCGGCGAAGAAGTGACGAGGGAAGTTCAGTAGTTTGAAATTCTGCGTAATGTATTCTGATTCCTCTTCCAGAAACAGTGCGCTGGATATCCTACATGCCCTGAGAAAGTATATTACCACGACACCCTTTATGCTTTTATCATGATAAAAATAAAGTGCAGCAAGTCGTTATAGCATATGAAGCGAATTGGAGTCTGCGCTTCATTCTGCTGACAGTGCGTCGTGAATATTAATTGATTGTCAAGGAATTTCTTTTTAATGACTAACTACTCTACTCAGTTTTAAGCATATTTTATCTCGGAATTTATGCGCCAGCCACAACTTCGGTTTTCGCAATCTATAGTTATTGCGAGTTAATAGAAAAACCCAACCAACATCACAAGTAGGGAAAATAACTTCAGAACCCATGCTGTATTTATTGTGAGGAAAGGCTAATGCCTAGTAACAGTTTTCCAGGAGGCTGTGTAAAGTGTCTAGCTTCAGCTGATACTATATGTGGGAGAAAGTTAGGCGTGAAGAAAGGAAAATAAAAGAGGGAATAAAGGAATAAATTATTATATGTAAGCAGGAAGAAACAAATATACAGGTGAAGAGGGGTAAAATTAAAAAAAAAAGTATGAATGTATGAGAGGCAGACAGATAGAAGGTGATTAAAGTGGCGATGGGATAAAGAAGTAAGAAGATGAAGCAAACAAGACAAGTCGGTTATAGGGCAATACTGGTGGGAGAGTCAAGAAAAAGATGAGCAGTGAATTGGATAACATGACGTATTTGGTCCTTTATATTAAATGTATACAGCACCGACAAGTAAATGAGCCAGAGTGTCTTCTTTTTGTTGAAACGTTTCGCCTGTTCAACACGTTTCTTTATTCAAAATAAATATGTGACATAAATAATGGAGACAGCAGAAATAGTGGAGAAGTAGATTAAAGATGATCGGTCCCTCGCCTTTAAAGAATTAAGTAACTTTGAGGTGGTAACTCCCACAGCCTTGGTAAGTGATCGGTTCCTAAGCTTCCATCAACTGTTGCACAATTATCTTACTCATCTATTTGTACCTTCTTACATACTTAACATTTTGCTTCTTAAAAAAAATATGAGAAAACAACAGAAAAAGTATTTCGATATAAACGGTGATTATTACAAGTATTCTTATTAACGTAGTCAAACTTCCTCTTCCACCAGTTCCTTTCCATCCCTCTTCCCAAAATATATTAGATGCTTCATTCTAGACGCCAAACAGCGCAATGTTAGCACGCGTATGAAGGTAGGAATATTCAGGAAGAGAAGATGCACGTTCGCTAATGACTGGAGTCGTTAATGGGCATCTCGCTCAATACGTCAATATTGAAGAGG
This sequence comes from Cherax quadricarinatus, assembly GCF_038502225.1. NCBI lineage: Eukaryota > Metazoa > Arthropoda > Malacostraca > Decapoda > Parastacidae > Cherax > Cherax quadricarinatus. Next base: position 15,241,563 of record NC_091302.1, on the reverse strand, counting down.
GACACCTGCCTTGTTTCTTGTGACGCTTCATTAAGTTTCCTCTGACATCCATTAGCAACCAGGGATTCCGGGGTGGTCACAGTTAATTCCGAATCATCCTGGTTCATCAGTCATTATGGTTACAAGACGCGTGCGTAGTCACAATGATACCCACATTACAACTAATCTCCAGTCCAGGGATTTGGAAAAAATAAGAAGCGTAACATGCACCTTTCGATACTGAATAAAGATATCGTGTACAATCATATTCGCTAACGGCATAAATAGTTGTCACAGGAAAAAATATGGAAAATACTATATAGTCTACACTTTAAAGACTTTCTCAAGTGTCAAAGTGTACAACCCGCTTGTACACATATCCAAATATACGAATAAATACAAAGTGGTCGAAAATATGTCCGCAAATTGCAATGTGTCGGCATCAACAAGGCTAATACGAGACGAAATCTATTCATTTCAAAAATAGGCCGAGTTCATAAAGCTGTGCAATTACTGAATCAACTCACTACTTAGTATGCTGATGTAAATTTTTCATGAGACTGAATCTGCTCCACAAATATATTCTAATATATATAACAGAGGCGATATTAACGTCCAAAATTTGTCATTTCAAGAGAGTGTACTTCTTGCAAGCCCAGTGTATCCTCACACAACAGATGCATAAGAATTAAGTAAAAACTGGCTCCAGAGAAATTTTGCCCCCAATCAGATCACAGTAAAGCCATGCACGTGCAAGTGTTGACACAAAGTCCACAATAATATAGTGTAAGGTATGTGGTAATGAAAGTGTGGATAAATACTTTTTACGAAGGACAAGGTGACGACCAATCACCAATCCAAACAGTGGTTAAGTGCACAATCTAAAAAAAATGATAGTCAAGCAAATGTGGAAATAGGCTACAGATAAAAGAATATACACAAACTCTAATTCTTAAAATTTATTCTTTTTATAAAAAAAAATGTTTATGTGAGAGGCAGAGTTAGTGGAGACAGAGCAACTTGGCTTGTGTCCTTCCTATGTTGGAGGACTTGTACCAACTGCATCTCAAAGCAAGTGATGAAGGAAGGAGGAGTGATGTGATGGATGGTGTAACCATGCCACGAAGAATTCGGGTACCTAATAAAATGACCACATGCACAGAATGTATGTGACTGACTTACCAGATGAGATCGAATGAGACGTATCTCTATTTGCTGAAGATTTAAAAATGGGGATGAGGATAAAATCAATGAGTATAAGAAAATTCTTCAAATTGACGAACTGCAAGACAGGTCATATATGAGATACTTAAACCTCAGCAAATGCAATGCTATGAAGACTGGGTAAGGGGCAAAAAGACGTCTGATACGGCACCTCATAAGAATGTGGGACAAATCCAAGATGGGCAGGCAGATATAATAGTCAAAGCTTAACAGTAGATCAAAGGAATACTTAGCAGGAAGGAAACAGCGAGTTATTGTTAAGGAATAGGTGTCAGAATGAGAGTGTCGAGTGGGGATCCAAGGGCCAGCAGAAGGACCTGAACTGTATCTTGTGTACGTAAACATGACAGAAGTAATGGAGTTAGAGGACACCTTTCGCAGATGATGAGAAATCAATGAAAAGAATGCAAAAAGGAGTAGATCAAGAAAGATTGCAAATGGATCCTGACAAACCGCAGGATCAGTCTGACAAGTGACTATTAAAATTTAGCCCCAGCAAATGCAAAGTATTGGAAATCGGGGAAGGGTAAAGAGTACAGACTCGGGTGACAAAGGCTGCAAATCTCCCTGGAAGAGAAGGATCACGGGAAGAGCATAGTCCCGAGCATTTCCTCTGAGGAACACATCAACTGAATAACAACTACAACAAACGCAAGGCAGACAGATTTAGGAGTAGCTTTCAGGAACCTCAACATGAAGGAATTCACGACTCTATATACTGCGTATGTTAGACCTGTCTTAAAGTATGGAGTGCCAATGAACCTTCAGCTGATAGAGTTTGTAAAGAAGCTGGGAAAATTACAAAAGTTTGCAACGAGATTGGTCGCAGAGCTGAGGGGTTTTAGCTACAGGAGAGGCTAGTGGAACTAGTGCAACTAAACCTGTCGGCATTAGAGGATAGAAGGACCACGAGAAGGGGGTGAGAATATGATTACGATGCACAAAAAACCAAGAGGAATTGACGAGGATGGAGACGGCGAGTATGTGTGAGAGGCGGGTTTCAGGTACAGCTGGATGTTTAAAACAGAGTCACAGGGATGTTAAGAAATACATCTTTAGCAAGAGAGGGGTGAGAAAATTGAGCGACCTTGACAGTAAAGTGATGGATATATAATTGATACATAGTTTTAGAATAGGTATGACAAGGCTCAAGCAGCCAGGAGAAAATGAACCCAGTAGTGGCCAACACAGAGACAGGGCAACGAAAGTGAGACTCGACTCGTGAAACCACAAATAGGTGATTACACACACACACACACACCCACACACACTCACACACCCACACACAACCACACACATCCACACACACCCACACACCCACACACACCCACACACACACACACACACACATCACACATACACACAATCACGCATACACACACACACACACACACATAACACACACACACACGCAACACACACACAACACACACACATACACACACACACACACACACACACACACACACACACACACACACACACACACACACACACACATTGCCAGACTCACACATACACTCCCCCCCTCCCCCACCGACATCTCACTCCTTCACCTGATCCCTCCCCTCCCTCTTTCACCCTCCCCACCTCTCCCTCCTTCCCCCTCTCCCTCTCCCACTCACCAACTTGCTTCACTCTCCTTCCCACTCCCCCTCCCCCCACTACTCTCCCACACAGCCACAGTTCCTCCTCTACCTCCCCCCCCCCACACTCTGACATACACAATACTAACCTAACATACAGAATTACATAGGCTTCCCACTCTGAGGCAATCAGGATAAAACAAAAATGGGTTGCCAGAGAACAACAAGAAAAACCAAGGGACAGGAGGAGGAAACTGCAAAGGAAGATTGGGGAGCAGAGCTCACAAAAAGGGAACATGAATGGGAAAAGAAACTAGAAGAACTTAGCATGAGAATGGAAGAGAGGATAGACATGGAAAGCAGGAAGTGGGAGGTGCAAGTCAAAGCATCAGAGGCCAGGATACAGAGTTTAGAAGACGAACTGAAAAATCTGAAACAGCCTAAAGAACTAAAGAACATTTTGGGATTGACAACAGAGACTGCTACCTCAGTCACAAATAAGGGGACTGTAGGGAAATAAGGAGCAAAACTGCATGTAGAAGCTCAATCAGTGGAGACTAGTAAATGAAAGAGCTAAGCTATATGTGGAGGCCCTAACAGACCACAGCAGAGCCCAGGGAAAGCCGAGAAGGGAAAATGACAGGCCACTGAGACCAAGTACATTAGCTAGTGAAACTGAAGAAAGGAAAGCTGCAATGGAGGAAATCAAATTGAATAAGGGGATACACAGGGATATGCAGTGGGAGAATGAAAGGGTGAGGTCAGTCTTTGTGTATGGGCTCCAGGAAGTTGAAGGGGAAACATATGAAGCAAGAAAACAAGGGAAAAAAAGCAATTAAAAGCATCATGAAAGCAATAGGAGAAGACGACATGACCCAGCTGGAAAATTTTCGGAGAATAGGGAGGTTTGTAAAAAAAAGAACCCGGCCAGTGAAAGTGACCTTCAAGGCAGAATCGACTCGGAACAGCATCCTGCAGGAGAAAGCACGATTAAGGGTCATGCCGGCATACAGGAAGGTGTATCTCGACTGCGACAGAACACAAGCAGAAAGGCAGAAACAGAGAGAGATGGTACAAAGGCGAAAGGAGGAAAGAGAGGGGATGGAGAAGACAGACAGGAGATCCCAGACACAGGAAGATCAAATACAGCTTCCCTCACAACTTCCTATAGAAGCCTCCCAACCAGGTCAACCCCAGTGCAACCAAACACTCTAAACCAAAACACCCATGCCACATCCAATGCCCCCACCCACTGCATTACAAACTCCACCCCCACAGCAACCACCCATAGTTCCTTATCAGGTCTCCCACTTCCCCAACCCCAATACACCTCCCAGACCACAATCTTAGAAAAGAAGTTGAAGGTGTGGTATACAAATGCAGATGGAATAACAAATAAGTATGAGGAGTGGCATAAGGCACTAAACTACAGACCTGTATCACTAACGTGTATAGTATGCAAGGTCATGGAGAAGATCATCAGGAGGAGAGTGGTGGAGCGCCCGGAAAGAAACAAGTGTATAATTGACAACCAGCATGGTTTCAGGGAGGGAAAATCCTGTGTCACAAACCTATTAGAGTTTTATGACAAGGTGACAGAAGTAAGACAAGAGAGAGAGGGGTGGATCGACTGCATTTTTTTGGACTGCAAGAAGGCCTTCGACACAGTTCCTCACAAGAGGTTACTGCAAAAGCTAGAGGATCAGGCACACATAACAGGAAAGGCACTGCAATGGATAAGAGAATACCTTACAGGGAGGCAACAACGAGTCACGGTACGCGACGAGGTGTCAAAGTGGGCGCCTGTGACAAGCGGGGTTCCACACGGGTCAGTCCTAGGACCTGTGCTGTTCTTGGTATATATGAATGACGTAACGGAAGGGATAGACTCAGAAGTGTCCTTGTTTGCGGACGATGTGAAGTTAATGAGAAAAATCAAATCGGATGAGGATCAGGCAGGACTACAAAGAGACCTGGACAGGCTACAAGCCTGGTCCAGCAACTGGCTCCTTGAGTTTAACCCCGCCAAATGCAAAGTCATGAAGATTGGGGAAGGGCAAAGAAGACCGCAGACACAATATAGTTTAGATGGCCAAAGTCTGCAAACCTCACTCAAGGAAAAAGATCTGGGGGTGAGTATAACACCGAGCATATCTCCTGAGGCGCACATCAATCAGATAACTGCTGCAGCATACGGGCGCCTGGCAAACCTACGGATAGCGTTCCGATACCTCAGTAAGGAGTCGTTCAAGACTCTGTATACCATTTACGTCAGGCCCATACTGGAGTATGCAGCACCAGTTTGGAATCCACACCTAGTCAAGCACGTCAAGAAATTAGAGAAAGTGCAAAGGTTTGCAACAAGACTAGTCCCAGAGCTATGGGGATTGTCCTACGAAGAAAGGTTGAGGGAAATCGGCCTGACGACACTGGAGGCCAGGAGGGTCAGGGGAGACATGATAACGACATATAAAATACTGCACTGAATAGACGAGGTGGACAAAGACAGGATGTTCCAGAGATGGGACACAGACACAAGAGGTCACAATTGGAAGTTGAAGACTCAGATGAATCAAAGGGATGTTAGGAAGTATTTCTTCAGTCATAGAGTAGTCAAGCCGTGGAATAGCCTAGAAAGTGAAGTAGTGGAGGCGGGAACCATACATAGTTTTAAGGCGAGGTATGATAAAGCTCATGGAGCAGGGAGAGAGAGGACCTAGTAGCAATCAGTGAAGAGGCGGGGCCAGGAGCTATGACTCGACCCCTGCAACTACAAATAGGTGAGTACAAATAGGTGAGTACAAATAGGTGAGTACACACACACACACACACACACACACACACACACACACACACACACACACACACACCACATATAAATCAGTAATACTTGAGAAAACTGAAATGTGCAACGTATTAAACATTCCAAGTCACGTCTTCCGGTGGCGAAGAAATAAATAAAGCCTAGAGCAGATGGCATGTGGAAAGGGAACTGCTGAAGAATGAGGAAGTAAAGCTGAAAACGTTATTATTGAGTTGGGTTGAGAGCAGCAAGAAACTCAGCTGTAGACATTCCTAATGCATTCTTGTTATACCTCCCTCGGGAAGTAAAACTTTGTTAGGGAGAGCTGATGCACCTGAGGAGAATCTGATTAGTAAATGGTTATGCTGTTGCTCAATAAGGCACTGACCTGATTCTACTTTCGTTCTCGAAAACAATATACATCAGCACATGCTCTAACACCTTCATAGTTGCAATAGGAATGCCACAGGTATCATCAGTATTGTCCCTTCCCCTTTCTTTTCCCGGCATTTCATTTTCACACTATAGTCTGAGAATGCCTCGAAATAATGAGCTGAACCACGCAACACTTACTTGTATATAAACCAGGAAGTCTCATGTTGAAGCTTAGGTTTACAGCCCCTTTGTGTTTATAATAACAAGGTTCCCAATAATCGTGCATCGGCGGTGAGGAATTTTCATCACTGCACGCAGCAATTTAATTTAGCCTAATCCAGCTAAATATATTTTAGATAAGCTTACAATAATTTAATAAACACAATGAAATATTTTTTTCTCGTTAGGTTAAGAATGATTTTTTGAGAAATTATTGCAGTCATAAATTTTCGCTTGCCTTATTCGGCAAGAAGCGAGTTGCTATTTAAGCCAAAATCACAAGTTTTACCTTTTCGGCAAGACATTATATATATATATGTATATGTATATATATATGTATATGTATGTATGTATATATATATATGTATATATATATATGTATATATATATATATATGTATATTTATATATGTGCAAGGAATTCGCAAGAGCAGGCGAAATATACACAAACACTGATCTCTGGCTGAAGGGGAGTTTCCTTCAGCCAGAGATCAGTGTTTATATATATATATATATATATATATATATATATATATATATATATATATATATATATATATATATATATATATATATTAAAAAAATAGCGAACAAGCGATGCAAGGCAACTCCCCCCTCCACCCCCCGGGTTGTTTAGCAAGCTGCAGCTGGCTGAGGATCGAACCCGTGCTATTTTTAGCCCTCCCCGTGGGAAGCAAGTCAAAATTCACAACGCTCTGACCACTGGACCATACATACGTGGCCGTGTTAGCTCAGAGCTAATTTCATGCTACTCTCGTTTGAATACTAGCCATCACGAGTAGTCCAAATAATAACGCAAACACGAAGCTTGTGGTTGTCTACAAAGATCCCTACAAACTTACCTACCCTGCTCCATTCCCCCCCCCTCCCCACACACACACACACACGCACACACACACACACACACGTAAAGGGACAGCTGGAAATTGAAGACACAGATGAATCACAGGGATGTTAGGCAGTATTTCTTCAGTCACAGAGTAGTCAGGAAGTGGAATAGTTTGGGAAGGGATGTAGTGGAGGCAGGATCCATTCATAGCTTTAAGCAGAGGTATGATAAAGCTCATGGTGCGGGGAGAGTGACCTAGTAGCGACCAGTGAAGAGGCGGGGCCAGGAGCTTAGACTCGACCCCTGCAACCATAACTAGGTGAGTATACACACACAATTATATATATATATATATATATATATATATATATATATATATATATATATATATATATTTATATATATATTTATATATATATATATATATTTGTGTACTCACCTAGTTGAGGTTGCGGGGGTCGAGTCCGAGCTCCTGGCCCCGCCTCTTCACTGATCGCTACTAGGTCACTCTCCCTGAGCCGTGAGCTTTATCATACCTCTGCTTAAAGCTATGTATGGATCCTGCCTCCACTACATCGCTTCCCAAACTATTCCACTTACTGACTACTCTGTGGCTGAAGAAATACTTCCTAACATCCCTGTGATTCATCTGTGTCTTCAGCTTCCAACTGTGTCCCCTTGTTACTGTGTCCAATCTGTGTGTGTGTGTGTGTGTGTGTGTGTGTGTGTGTGTGTGTAATGTTAGTCATATATATTAAAAATTTACAATTGTATGTGTAGGTACAAACATTACGGCATAATTATTGTATAAAATCACAATTGACATAACTGGCTTTGAAAATTGTATAAATATTTACTCTGCTGTAGTTTCAATATTTACACATTTGTTGCCTCACATTGGAACAAATGGTCTGACATATGCAATTGAGGTCATGCTTGTTGGAGATATTATTGTGTGTCAACGTGAGAGTTTAAAATCTATGAAATGATTATTTCGGTACTTTTTTTTAAATAAGATATAAAAATCTTTAGTGGCCGGTATTTTTTAATGTTGATTATACGCTGGTCTACAAACTATGAAAGTTTTATCCTTTGGAGAATATTAAAAATGGTATTTCAAGTTTTTTTAGGGGGGGGGAGGAAGGTGCTTGGAACGATTGTGACCATAATAAGAATCGATTGGGGCATTATGGCCACATGTGGCCCTTCCAGGAAATGGATGCGGCCCTCATATGAAACTATAAATTCACTTTTATCTAGGTTCGACACTGCATAGTGTCATCAAAACTGTGCGGCCCTAATCAAACATTTGACCATCAAATGTGGCCCACTTGTTTAGGAAGGTTGAAGACCACTAGTTTAAACAATTACTCACTGTGGGTTTTAATCAAGAGCCTATACCTGTACACTTGATTTACCTTCCTCTCTTCCTGGGTCAAACATAACAACCGAACTGGGTCCATATTTTTATAGAGTCAATTTTCAATACTAGGCATCATTCCTGGATTCACTGACCCAAAATTAGCAAAGAATTTCTAGTTTTATTTTCGAAGCATTTTTGCTGACGACCTGTGTTATATGTAGCTCTTAATAAAATCAATATTACAGAACATGGGTAAGAATACTGAGTGAAGAAGAACTTCAAGAAATGACGAGAATATACACTAAGGCTAGAATGTATAACAAGGATGTACAGTAAGAACAAGTATGTACATCGAGAGTAATGTACAGCGAGGCAAGAACATACAGCGAGGTAAAAACAAACAGAAAGACAATAATATACGTCGACAACAAGAATATACATAAATGGCAAGAATATACATGGAGAACAAGAAAATATGTAGATGGATAAAATATGCATCGAAGATAAGAAACATCGAGGACAAGAATAAATACTGAGGGCAAACAAAAACACCATCGACAAGAATATACACTGAGGGCAAGAAATAAATAATACATCTTGGACAAAAATATACAGGGAAAATACGTATTATCAGCTAAGAAAATACAACCCTTATGTGCAATGAGGACAGTAATATACAGTGACGAGAGGAATATGCAATGATGACAAGAATATTCAGTGTGTTCGAGAATACACAGGGTGGGGAAAGAATATATCAAGAGACGAAGAAGATAGAGGAAGAAAAAACCGAGACAGCCCTTCGCGCTGACTCAGGGATTCTGTAAGGTTAGTTGACGTCGGTGGAAATTGTTTGTGGCTTCCTGACATCGTGAGTTTGCATGAATATCTGATGATTTCATTTTACCGGATGCCGAGATTTTTTTCAGGGGGGGGGGAGTGAAGAATAAGGTTGTGGATGGACTTTTTTTTTTTTTTTTTTTAATTTTTTTTGTGTAAATAGATATCTTTGTTTTAAACTGCGTATGTTTAGTAATAATAATAATAATGATTATGAAAATATTAGTAATAATTTTGATTTTTTCAAGTAAGTGGAACCTCAAATATCGAACTTTCTTCGGTCCAGAAGGCTGTTCGAGTGCCTTTACCGAATGAATTTATTCCCATCAGGAATAATGTAAATTAGATTAGTCCATTTCGGACCCTCAAAATTACACTTATAAAAGCACTTACAAAAATACACTTACATAATTGGTCGTGTTGGGAGCAGTTCGATTTTTGAGGTTCCACTGTACATGATACTTCTTATATAGACTTTACTCTAATTGTCAAAATGTTCGCCTCTGCATGATTTGCAAGTTGATGGAGTTGTTGATCATGTCTAAAGCCGACAATATTCGCAAATTATGATGTTTTATCAGTTTTTCCCAGCTTGCTGGGCATGGAAATTTACTGAAGCCAGTTGTAGAGACTCTGCAGCAACAACGTGCCGGTGGCAGAGACATCTGCATACTCAAGTTCACCTGACTTTGGGATTGATCTCCCCTCAAGCGGCTCGTGTACACACCGAAGCTATCTCAAGCAGGTGACTCGTCGAATTTCTCTGCTTTCGTCTTCCCCACACTCCATTGTGTCTTCCACCGCTCTCGTTTCACTAACCAATTTCTAATCCTGGTGTTAAATCATCTCAACATTCCACTGTAAATGTCTTCCACAGCTCTTGTTTCACTAACCAATTTCCAATCCTGATATTAAATCATCCCCACATTCCATTGTAAATGTCTTCCACAGCTCTTGTTTCACTAACCAATTTCCAATCCTGGTATTAAATCATCTCCACATTCCAGTCTGAGTGTCTTCCACTACTCTTGTTTCACGTGCCAATTTACTATCTCTGTATTAAACTGGGAAACCAGTAAGAGAAATGTCCTTTACTAAACTACAGTCCTGAGTAGATATTATATATGGCAAATTAGCTTGAGTGGGAAGGGAGCATAGAAGGAGAGGAGGGAGGGGTGGTTGAGGGATGGAAAGGAGGGAGAGGAGGAGGAAGGGAGAGAAGGAGGAAAGAAGGAAAGGAGGGAGGTAGGGAAAGAGGGAGAGAGACAGAAATTTGGAAAGATAGATGAAGGGAAAAAAAGGAAGGAAGAAGAGAGGAAAAGGATGAAAAGAGGAAGGGACAGAGGGAATAGAGGAAAAGTTGGAGGGAGGAAGTGTGTGTGTGTGTGTGTGTGTGTGTGTGTGTGAGAGAGAGAGAGAGAGAGAGAGAGAGAGAGAGAGAGAGAGGGGCGCCCTAGAAATTTGATATTCTCCTGAGTTGGTTACGTCAACTACATCTGGTTTCTCCATTCCAGTTATGTCAATGACATAACTCGTTCAGGAGAGAGCCTCTCTGTAAATTTTTTTGTACATTCTTTTTATTCACATCGCAATCATCTCGACTATCAGAGTCGAGAAAAAATAATGGCAACAAGCACTCTTGGCGGTGTGTATGACTAAGTGTTTTTGGGTCATTACTTGTTTTAAGACTAAAAAGTGGTCAGTAATAGTGTCCCATTAATAGCCATTTGCAGTATTTAGAAGATTATTTTAAATGCATTCTGATAAGCACCACAGGATAATTTTTTTTTTATTGGGGAGAGGGGGGGGTTAAGGTGGCAAGTTCTTTATCCAAGAAGTTATGAATACATGCGATAACTCATCAATAAAGGAGGCATCAGACAGAGGAAAAAATCACTTTGCCATCGGGAGTAACAAATCGAGCGGAAGAAAAGTCGAGGGGAAAATTGTTGCGAGCACAAACCTTGATTACCACAAATCAATATAAGTCCAGCACAAATGAAGGAAAGGAGTTGTGTTGGCAGAGAAGGAGACTTGGGACTGCAGAACATCGAAAGCTGAGGAATGGAAAGGAGAAAGGGACAAATACAAATATTGGAAGATAGATTTAATAATGGGATGAGTTAATCTAACATATGAACGTTGCTAGAGACAAGAAGGCCAACATATTGTAGAAGTTTACTTTACTGAAGACAAATCTACAGGATAAAACCGTGAGATCAATTCCTGGAGTTTTCTCAGATTTGCTTATAACTTATATGGCTTCAAATCGGATATATAGACTGCTGTGGAATCTTCCAACCCATTTTCCGTGTGGCCTGACGAAAATCAGTCGACTACTGGAAACGAAACAACGAACTACACCAAAGAAGGTAAGAACATTGTACTTACTGGGGACAGTCACATTTGGTTTATGGTTATGGCTTTCTGCTTTAAGGATAGGAAACAGAGGGTTTGGTTTCCTGGGCTGGGATGGAGGATATTGTTAGCCGTCTTTACATCATGAATGGTAATGGGATCAATCTTATTATCTGCCTCAGTGCTGAAGGCACTGATGTCAGCAAAAGTAGAAGTGAGGATTTAGCCAACAGGTATAAGACAGCAGTAGACATAATTAGAAAAAAGGCAGAACACCATGTTATATATGTCATTTTGTCTAAAAGGGGTGTTGCAAATGAATGTCTGTCCAGAGCAATTTTTTTTTAAGTGTTCACTGGACAAATACTAAAGATAAGACAGTACCATTCATCGATAACTGGGACAACTTCAAGACAGAAATGACGTGTAAGCCAGGGATGGGATTCACTTACCTAGGGCTCGTGAGGTTGCTCTCGATAGTTCAGTGGATGGTATTATTAAGGCTTTAAACTAGGAATAGTCGGAGGCATAGCTTTTGGAAGGAAACAAATGGATTGTGGAAATACTTATTTAGGCTTTGACGTCATAACTCATAAGAATAACAGACATCAAGTAACGGTGGGGAATGATGGGAACAGAAACTGCGGAAAAGCAAAGCAGAAAAGGAAAAAGGTGCAGAAGAAAAAATATCATAACATATTTTATACTAATAGTCGAGGCTCCAGGAATAAAATTAATGAATTATGTTTGACAGCGTGTGTGGGAAGCATTGATGGTTTTGCAATAAATGAAACATTATATATTTTGAAGAGTCGAGATATTACTGCCGAGTGCCACATTCCATATTGCTAAAAGTAACAGGAAGGGGGTGGAGTTGCGTCATATGTCAGAGAAAACATAAATTGTTATATTAAAATAGTTATAAAGTTCGATGGATTAGTCACAAAATCTGTTTGTGTAGAATTTCTAGAACAAGAAAAAATTATTTGAGAATTTATAAACTTCAGGGAGACTTCTTTGAAAAGAAGTTATTAGGGCTTCTAGACACAATAACATTTTAGTAGAAAGAGATTAAAGCTTTAATCAAATTGACTGGACTACTTTGACCGTAAATTTAGAGTCCAGTGATTTCCTGCAAGTAGCTCAGGACTTCTTTTCGAAGCAGTTTCTTACAGAACCTACCAGAGGTAATAATCTGCTAAATCTGGTTTCGTAAATAAGGAAACCCTTCTAAATAATTTAGAGATCACTGAAGACCTTAGGTGGGGATACGAAAATAAGGATAATACAGGAAAAGTTCTCCATTTTCGTTCTGCTAATTATAATGGACTTGAGGAACACTTGTCTATTCTTGACTGACGATATGTGTCTAATGATTATGCTGAACATCATGGTTTTATAATGAAAGGATTTGCATTATATATTTTTTCTAAATAATGTACAACGTGACCAAAGTATATATTCCCCAGAGAAATTAGATCAAATAAAAATGATCCCTGAAGGATGAATGGGAGACTAAAACATTTATTAGGAGAGAAAAGAGGAATTTATAGACTCATCAAAGGAGGAGAAGTTAACCTTATTGATCAATATGTTCATTTTAAGAGAGAGGTAAATAAGTGGATTATAAAGGTTAATTGCCACTATAAAATTAAAGCAGCAAGAGAATCAAGGACAAATCCAAAAGGTTCTTCCAAGTGTATAGGACAAAGAGCTGGGAAAAAGATAGAACCACTGAAAACTACGAGTTAACAAGCTTACTGATAATGAGCAGGAAATGTGCTCACTGTATAATAGTTTTCATACAAGACATAATCAATATTCCAACAATCAGTAATTATTCAGGCACTGAAGAAAAAAAGTAAGTAACAATATAATCATGAAGGATATGATTATCAAACAGTAAGACAAACCAACACAAAATAAATCCCCGGTGCTTGTCTGTCTTCAAGGGTATTTACAGTATGAAAGTGGGAACTAAGTCAGCCGGTAACGAGTCATTTCTCTTTTCAGTCCAAACTGGTGTTGTGCCTTAGATGTGGAAGATTTTTGGGTATTTTAGATCATTGGCTATTTCATAATTTTCAAGTTTCCTTCATCTATGAACTCTGGGCTGCAAATACTTAAAGGTCTCAATAACCTGGATGAAGATACGGGAAGTTTAACACTCTCATGATGCGAAGAATAACAGAGCACATAAGAACAGTTATTTATTAGTTTTACGTATATTCTGAATTTAAAATAATGGTTCTCCTTAATAAATGAGAACCTAAATAAGGCAATGAGTTATTTTGTTCAAATTCAACAGTAAAATTAATGGATTAACCTAGACTATTTAATTCAACAAGGAAATAGTTATGTAGATATTTTCAAGAATTAGACAAAATATCAACATTTCAATCCAAGCTCTCTTGGAAAGTACTTTGTTAACCAGCCTTGCTTTAAAATATTAAAAGTACAAATAGCTAAGGATAGGTGCCTCTGAGCTAATTTCATTCTACTCCCTGTTTGGTGTACTAGCCCAACAAGAATTATTTTATATTACTGTAACCACGAGCAAGTGGTATTGATCAATAAAAACACTGCAATTATCCAAGGACTCAAACCCATGTTGTTTTGATCCGCCTCATGGTGTTTTCGCTCACCATGAGGCGGGCCAAAACAACATGGGCTCGAGTCCTTGCCTAGTCGCAGTGTTGTTACTGATCAGTACTATTCGTTCGTGGTTAAAATAATATAAAATACTGCTTGTTGGGCTAGTATACCAAACAGGGAGTAGTATGCAATTAGCTCAGAGGCACACGCACCACCGTATGTCCTCGGAAATAGGTAACACACCTAGCTTGGCTTGGTGCTTGGTTCTTGTAGCACTGCGTGGCCCTGTGGGTTAGAGCGTCATGTGTTTTCGCTCACCTTGAGGTGGCCAAAACAACATGGGTTCGAGTCCTTGGATAGTCGCAGTGTTGTTATTAGTATACATATTTTTTTTTCAACAAGTCGGTCGTCTCCCACCGAGGCAGGGTAACCCAAAGAGAAAGAAAATTCCCAAAAAGAAAATACTTTCATCATTCAACACTTTCACCTCACTCACACATAATCATTGTTTTTGCAGAGGTGCCCAGAATATAACAGTTTAGAAGTATATACGTATAAAAATACATAATATATCTCTCTCCAAACTGCCAATATCTCAAATCCCTCCTTTAGAGTGCAGGCATTATACTTCCCATTTCCAGGACTCAAGTCCTGTTACATAAAATAACCGGTTTCCCTGAATCACTTCGCTAAATATTACCCTGCTCACACTCCAACAGATCGTCAGGCCCCAAATACCATTTGTTTCCATTCACTCCTATCTACCACGCTCACGCACGCTTGCTGGAAGTCCAAACCCCTCGCCCACAACACCTCCTTTACCCCCTCCCTCCAACCTTTTCGAGGACGACCCCTAACACGCCTTCCTTCCCCTACAGATTTATATGCACTCCATGTTATTCTCCTTTGATCAATTCTCTCTAAATGACCAAACAACCTCAACAAACTCTCTTCAGCCCTCGGACTAATACTTTTATTAACTCCACACCTAACTCCACACCTCCTAATTTCCACACTCCGAATTTTCTGCATAATATTTACACTACACATTGCTCTTAGACAGAACATCTCCACTGCCTCCAACCGCCTCCTCGCTGTAACATTTACAACCCAAGCTTCACACTCCATAGATAACATTTTTTGCCTCCACGTATACCTCCATGCACCACTCACCTTTTTTCCTTCATCAATTCTATGATTAACCTCATCCTTCATAAATCCATCCGCTGACACGTCAACTCCAAAGTATCTGAAAACATTCACTTCTTCCATACTCCTCCCCAATTTGATATCCAATTTTTCTTTATCTAAATCATTTGATGCTCTCTCACACACACACACACACACACACACACACACACACACACACACATATATATATATATATATATATATATATATATATATATATATATATATATATATATATATATATATATATATGTCGTGCCGAATATGTAAAACTGGTCAATTAGCAAGAACTCATTTAAAATTAAGTCCTTTCTGAAATTTTCTCTTATACGTTTAAAGATATATTTTTTTTCATTAATGTTAATGTAATTTTTTTTAATTTTGCTCCAAAAGAATCTTAGAAAACTTACCTAACCTTATTATAAAAAGAACAATTTATTTTAGCCTAACCGAGCTAAATATATTTTAGATTTGTTTACAATAATTTAATACTAAACAAACACAGTGAAATATATTTTTTCCGTTCGGTTCAGAATGATTTTGGCGAAATTATTGCATACACAAATTTTCACTTGTCCTATATGGCAAGATGAGCGTTGCTATTTAAGCCAAGATCGCAAGTTCTGCCTATTCGGCACAACACACACACACACACACACATATATATATATATATATATATATATATATATATATATATATATATATATATATATATAGATATATATATATATATATATATATATATGCAGGTGATTTTAAAATGTGAAAAACAACCACTGTGAAAGAGTAGTGAAATTTCAAGCGCTTTCGTGACTACTCACATTGACTCTACTCACATTGACAATGTGAGTAGTCACGAAAGCGCTTGGACTTTCACTACTCTTTCACAGTGGTTGTTTTGCATATATATATATATATATATATATATATATATATATATATATATATATATATATATATATATATATATATATATATATATATACATTATATATATATAATATATATATATATATATATATATATATATATATATATATATATATATATATATATATATATATACATTATATATATATATAATAGTGAAAATTTGTGTATGCAATAATTTCGCCAAAATCATTCTGAACCTAACGAAAAAATATATTTCACTGTGTTTTTTTAGTTTTAAATTATTGTAAACAAATCTAAAATATATTTAGCTAGGTTAGGCTAAAATAAATTGTTCTTGTTATAATAAGGTTAGGTAAGTTTTCTAAGATTCTTTTGGTGCAAAATTAAAATTTTTTACATTACCATTAATGAAAAAAACATATCTTCAAACGTATAAGAGAAAATTTTAGAAAGGACTTAATTTTAAATGAGTTCTTGCTAATTGACCAGTTTAACATATTCGGCACGACATATAAATATATATAAATTATATATATATATATATATATATATATATATAAATATACATATATATATATATATATATGTATATATATATATATATATATATATATATATATATATATATATATATATATATATTTTGTGTGTGTGAGTGTGTGAGTGTGTGTGTGTGTGAGTGTGTGTGTGTGTGTGTGTGTGTGTGTGTGTGTGTGTGTGTGTGTGTGTGTGTGTGAAGGGGCGTGATGACTTGGGAAATGAAACATGAGGATTTAGATATACGGAAACATGAAAGTCAGTCAGGGGAGTAGGAGGATGATCATTTTTGAGAGCGTATAGAAGATGAAGGAATTACCCGAGTCGTAACAGTGGTTGGAATGGATTCAACATATTGTATAGCCTCCTTCTCCAGACTGAATGGCTTCTTTCATTTTGTCTTGAAGTCGAAATGAATAAGATAAAGAATGAAAAGGCTCAACAACACACGTGGGGTCAAGGAATAACTGATCTCACATTCCCCCTATGTACTATATTTTGTAGACGGCATCTACAGAGAAGTTTGAAAACCAGAATATGAAGGCTTAGAAAGATACTAACTGAAATTGAAGGCTAAAGAGGTGGGGGGTCTACGAAGAGGGTGTCTCAGTTATGAACGAAGTGTTTAGAAAGGTTGGGCGATTCAGGTGGATTTCTAGAGGCGACCCAAACATATAGTATCGTCTGTAAGTAGCTAGTATGACGCATAACATGCCTTTATTTTCCGTCAGGAAGCAAGCGTCGCATTAATTAAGAAATCAAGAATGCAAACGGAAATAGGAAGGATGAGGCATCAAACATTTTAATCAACGTGGAGTAAAAGTTTGCAAAATGGGTCGTTATGTGTGACGTCAGAACAGACATTGCAACCTCCCTTGACCCCAAGTATTTTGCTAGTTATGCGCTAGCACCTGTAACTCTCTGAAAGAGTGACCTGCTAAGTAAACTGTAAAGGAAATCTCGCTATGGTTAACAGAGGACTTAAATCATTCTCCAGGAATTTCGTTTGCTGACAAAAAATCAGCTTGTTTTTTGAAATTCAGTTCACTTGTAATATTCTCAGCGCACTCTGTAAAGAAATACTGATGGACGAGAGTGACGATCAGGCAACATTAAGTTAGATGGGTCATTGCAGCAGAGCAAGAAGCATTTCCCTGGGCACACAAAGGAAAACAAACAGGTTGCTTCAGGATGTAGAAACCAGATTAACGTTCAAGGATAATGTGGAATAATCAATTATAGAGTTTAAAAATATTAATATAAAATTTTTAGTTCCATTAGTTTATAATGGAAGGCAGTAATCGGTGCCCCAAGGCTAATCCGCAGAAGGAAACCTGTGTCCACTCTCCAATACTAGAGTGTTCCTGGCCCAATATACTGCTCAACTGCAGCCCCTCACACACTGAATGCCACCTCATTCACCCTACACTATCCAAGCCCACTTTTCACCGAAGCCCGCAAAGAAGCTCACAAATGGAAGCTCGTGAACTACGAGCCCAGGAATTGAAAATACAAATAGATTAGCATGATGCCCATCACTAGCAAACTTACGAGAGATGCAGGTCTAGACATTTAATTTAGTGGGCCCTGCTGGATTAAGGTTCTACACTGAACCTCCCGATTTTTCTCCCTCAGTCCACCCATGGTGCATGTTGCCCACTGAAGTGCCGTAGCTAAAAGACCTGAATCAACTTTCAGGTAAAAGGAAACTGAATATATAGGTTTCTAAGCACTGTAAATGCATGGGGCAGCTTCGGTTAAACCGTCACTGATTATGACCACTAGGAAAGAAAAGGCCTACCCAGTATCACTGCGACAACAAGGAAGAATATAATCTTTTCATAACAAAGAAGTGCTGTCAACGAATTATTGCTGGCTTAGGTACATATATTCGTAACTATTCTTCTAAAGGGATGAACTCATTATTGTATATGAGACCACAGCGACTATCTAAATATCTAAAAGAAATAAAAAACAGAGAATTAACACGGTTGCTAAAGTCCTTAAATTAAAAAGGAGACGTTGAATGGCGTATATTGAACAAATTCGCTAGTGAGGCCTTCACATACAGGACGAGAATGATATAGCTGAGAACCATGTGAAGGGGCACTGGTGTGCCCGGCTTTGGGACAAACACGGCAAGGATTCTGCCTAACCACCCAAAATTATGAGGCATGTGAAGCTGAGTGGTTTCTAATCACATAGAAAGATTGTGGCCACGGTTCGAATCCTGATTATTTAAATATTTTAATGTTCATATTGTCACTTGTTACCGCGGAGAACATTGCCTCTAATATCGCTCATGAGATCAATACATACAGAACGAGAATGAAATAAAAAGAACCTTGCTTGAGGTTCGCTGTTGTGCCTGTCAATGAGGGGAAACACAGCTACAATACTGGCTAGCCACCCAGAGTTACCAGGAATCTATAATTGACTCAGGTAACCAGTTTTCTAGTGGAGAATTGGTGGTCTGGACTTGAACCCTCATGGCTGTGATATTTTTTTGCATAAACGCAAACACCAACACTCACCCACACATACACACACATACCTAGTAGCGGCCAGTGAAGAGGCGGGACCAGGAGCTGTGACTCGACCCCTGCAACCACAACTAGGTGAGTACACGAACGTGCACACACACACCAGAAGCTGTGACTCAACCCCTGCAACCACAACTAGGTGAGTACACACACACACACTAAAGATAATGAGGAGAATTAAATCGGATGAGGATCAAGTGTCAGCATAGTTGCTGATCCCCTGTATATGTATATGTATATGTTATCTGAGTATCACAGTTAGTACCATAAATATGTTTTACATAGTTGACCCCTTGCTAGGCTCAGTGACTAGCTTGCGTGATATCACGTGATGCCGCATGAGAGCGCTGCACTCCCGGATCGTCCTCACTCCGTGCTTAGGTCTACGACAGGCAACACAGGCAGGTTCGGCCTCTCCCTCTCACACTCTGCTAATATATGTGTTACCATCCAACAAGTGTGTTTAACCCCAACCATCACATCTCCACGAACCCTCCCGACAAATGGCCGATGGACATTTTGTGTCACCAGCAGGCCGACCTCACAACCAGTTACCCGAGCAAGCATCCACCAGCCTGTTTGCTTCCTGCTTACTGGTCAGTCCTTGTGTCTTAGTGTTTATTTGCTTATTTGCATTACTTCCGAGGGGTTGACCCGAGTTTTCAAATTAAGCCAAGCCACCAAGCCAGTCTGTGGGGGGAATCAGCCATATACCATCCAGTCTGTCTTAATACCAG
This sequence comes from Cherax quadricarinatus, assembly GCF_038502225.1. Taxonomy (NCBI): domain Eukaryota; kingdom Metazoa; phylum Arthropoda; class Malacostraca; order Decapoda; family Parastacidae; genus Cherax; species Cherax quadricarinatus. The sequence continues at coordinate 15,221,471 of NC_091302.1, read as the reverse complement.
TCTTGCCTGCAAAGCCAGCTTTCCACCCCTGCTGTGCTCATCGTTACAAGTTCTCCACCAGTCTCTTCGGAGGCATGTGTTAGCCATTGCAAAGGAATTCGATCCTCTCAAAGACAATAACCATTCTGCATACGTAAATCTTACCCTCGCAGAGTTGGATTTAAATGTACATAGCCTGTATAATTAGATGTTCAAGATGAATGAAGTGTCCACTGTGTGTTTATTATTAGTTGATCAGTTTTCAGAATTTTTTTTGTGTGTTCATGTTCCCTCCGAATTCTGAGAATTTAGCAGCAATGATCTGTGCGTGCCAGATCTGCCTTTGCTGTTAATTACTGTCACCTTTGTAAATATATATATATATATATTCTTCCTCAGAATCCATAGAGTGCATGAATACAGATCGATTGATCAATTCCATCCTTTATTATACTATGATTTGTACTTATAATTCGTAATCCATTACGTTAACACCCATTACGTTTACATCCATTACGATACCATCCATTAGTTCCAAGTTACATATGTCTTTGCTATTGTATAAAATCAGCTCAGAGCCACCTGCCTGTTCAACTTATAGCATAGCATTGTATGTCGAGACGACATACGTAACATGACCGAGCTGTCAGCATAGTTGCTGATCCCCTGTATATGTATATGTTATATGAGTATCATAGTACCATCCATATGTTTTACATAGTTGACCCCTTGCTAGGCTCAGTGAATAGCTTGCGTGATGTCATGTGATGCCGCATGAGAGCGCTGCGCTCCCGGCCTCGTCCTCACTCCGCGCTTAGGTCTACGACAGGCAACACAGGCAGACTCGGACTCTCCCTCTCACACTCGGCTAATATATGTGTGTTACCATCCAACAAGTGTGTTTAACTCCAACCATCACATCTCCACGAACCATCCTGACACAAGCAGGACTACAAAGAGACCTGCACAAGCTACAAGCCAGGTCCACCAACTGGCTTCTTGAATTTAACCCCACCAAATGCAGTCATGATGATCGGGGAAGAGCAAAGAAGACTGCAGACAGAATATAGTCTAGATGGCCAAAGACTGCAAACCTCACTTAAGGAAAAGGATCTTTGGGCAAGTATGATACCGAGCTCATCTCCTGAGGCGCACATCAACCAGATAACTGTTGCAGCATATGGGCGTCTGGCAAACGTGAGAATAGCGTTCCGATACCTCAGTAAAGAATCGTTCAAGACTTTGTACACCATATACGTCAGGCCTATACTTGATTATGCACCACCACTTTGGAATCCACACCTGGTCAAACACTTCAAGAAATTAGAGAAAGTGCAAAGGTTTGCAACAAGACTAGTTCCAGAGCTAAGGGGAATGTCCTACAAACAAAGGATAAGGGAAATCGTGTGATGTGAAAAATGGTTTTCCAGACAAACAGGTTGAAGATTGAGACACTTATGCAACATATGGGAATCTTTATTAAGGAAACTTTAAGAAAACCATTCATCACATTTGTCAGACACTGCAACATTATGGGAACTTGGTACAAGGAATTCGTTAATACTTGTCCAACCTTTGGACGAAGACCTACTTACACTAGTGGATGGTACCAATGTGATCCCGCCTCCTCCTGCTTCGACTCACCTGACTACAGGATATAAGCCACTTTTCCGGCCATATGCTGTACTTTCTCCAAGAGTGTTGGACTGAGCACATCGATTCTAGGCCGAGGGACTGATTACCTCAAACTCTTCTTCTCCTTACCCCTCTCTGCTTCGTACTGGACTGATGAGCCTACTGTGTGGCGAAACGTTTCCTTAATAAAGATTCCTATATGTTGCACAAGTGTTTCAATCTAAGGGAAATCGGTCTGACGACACTGGAGGACACAAGAGTAAGGGGAGACATGATAACGACATACAAAATACTGCGAGGAATTGACAAGGTGGACAGAGACAGGATGTTCCAAAGATGGGACAAAGAAACAAAGGATCACAATTGGAAGTTGAAGACTCACATGAGTCAAAGAGATGTTAAGACGTATTTCTTTAGTCATAGAGTTGTCAGGAAGGGGAATACTCTGGCAAGTGACGTAATGGAGGCAGGAACCATACAGTTTTTAAGATGAGGTTTGATGAAGCTCATGGAGCAGGGAGAGAGAGCACCTAATACCGACCAGTGAAGAGGTGGGGCCCGGAGCTATGACTCGACCTCTGTGACTACAAATAGGTGAGTATACTCCCATAACTCCCTGTCAGGTCGTCCACTCCCCAAGCCCTCACAAACACCCCAAGAATGCAGTGACGGAAAAGAAGTTGAAGGTATGGTATGCTAACGCAGATGGAATAACGAATAAGTGTGAGGAGTGGAACGAAAGAATCACAGAAGCATCACCAAGCATCATAGCACTCACGAAAACCAAGCTCACAGGAATGATTACAGATATCATCTTTCCAACTGGATATCAGATCCAGAGGAAAGATACAAGGAATAGAGAGTGGAGGAGTTGCGCTGCTCATAAAAAAAAGTGGAAGTTTGAGTTTGATGGCGGGGACAGAAGGGAAGAAGAAAGTGACTTCATAGTAGGAACACTCCGGACTGTGGGTCCCAACGTGGTGATAGCAGTGATTTATAACTCACCACAGAATATGATGAGATCAACATAGCAATGGTTGATATACTAGCTGAAGTGGCATGAAGGGCCCACGTAGGTGGGGGAAAGTTTCTAGTTGTGGGAGACTTCAATAAGAAATTGAGTGGGAAAACCTGGAGAAACAATGGGGACCAGAAAAGTGGAGGGCTAGGATGATGGTGATGGTACTTGAAAACCTCATGCATCAACATGTTAAGGTCGCTACCAGAGAGAGAGAGAGAGAGAGAGAGAGAGAGAGAGAGAGAGAGAGAGAGAGAGAGAGAGAGAGAGGAGAGGACGAACCAGCAAGTCTGGACATCATATTCACCCTGAGTAGTTCAGACAATGAGAACATCACCAATGAAAGGCCCCTTGGAGCTAGTGATCACGTGATGTTGAGTGCATAGTAGCAGATAGTAGTACAACTGGAGAGAGAAGCAGGAAGAGTAGGAAGGAAGATGCCAAGCTACAAAAGAGGCGACTACACAGGTATGAGGAGTATCCTGCATGAGGCTCAGTGGGAAAGAGAACTAGTGGGAAAATCAGTAAATGAAATGATGGAATACGTGACAACGAAATGCAGGGAGGCCGAGGACAGGTTTGTTCCCAAAGGGAAGAGAAATAATGGGAAGACCAGAACGAGCCCCTGTTTCACCCAAAGGCGTGGAGAAGCAAAACCCAAGTGCTCTAGAGAATGCATAAAGTATAGAAAACAAAGGACCTTAGAAAACAAGAAGATTAATTGAAGAGCCAGAAATGGATATACAGAGATATTGCCCAGCAGCAGTACGAGAATGACAGTATAGAAAGCTAAGTCTGACCCGAAGTAGTTGTACAGCCATATCAGGAGGAAAATAACAGTTAAGGATCAGGTAATCAGGCTTTCTAAGGAAGGAGAGGAGATCACATGAAACAACAAAGAAGCATGTGAAGTGCTTAACACTAGATTTAAGGAAGAATTTTCAGTTGAGACAGACTAGACCGGAATGTTATGGGTACACCAACAAGTGCCGGACACTACACACAATCACAACCGAGGAGGAGGCGAAGAGGCTGTGAAGTGAATTAGATACCTGAAAGGTTTTGAGACCGTACATTTCTCAGTTAGTTCTAAGAGAAGGATCAGAGGTGCTGTGTGTGCCACTAACATCAATCTTCAACACATCAATCGAAACAGGGCGACTACTTGAGGTGTGGAATTAAGCAAATGTAGTCTCAAATTTTAAGAAAGGAAGCAGACAGGCTGCATTAAACTAGAGATCAACGTCACTGACATGTTTGGTATGCAAATATCATGGAGAACTAAGTAGGAATGAGCTTATACACGACAACCAGCACGATTTTAGGAAAGGGAAATCCTGTGTCACAAACCTATTGAAGTTTTACGAAAAGATGCCGGAAGTAAGACAAGAGAAAGAGAGAGAGAGAGAGAGAGAGAGGGGTGGGTTGTCTGCATTTTCTTGAACTGTAAGAAGGCTTATGACACAGTTCCACACATGTGATTAGAGCAAAACTAGAGGATCAGGCATGTATTACAGGAAAGGCACTACAGTGGATCAGAGAATACCTGACAGTAAGGCAACACCGAGTCATGGTAAGTGATGAGGTGTCAGAGTGGGTGCCTGAGACGAGCGGGGTTCCACAGTGGTCAGTCCTAGCACCGGTGCTGATTCGGGTATGTATGAATGACATGAAGAAAGTGGTAGATTCAGAAGTGTCCCTTTTTGCATGCGATGTGAAGCTAATGCGAAGAATTCAATTGGATGAGGATGAGGTAGGACTACAAAGGGATCTGGACAGGCTGCAAGTTCGGTCCAGTAAATGGCTTCTACAGTTTATCCCAACCAATTGCAGTCATGACGACTGACGATGGGCAAAGAAGACTGAATACAGAGTTCAGGCTGGGGGGGGGGCCAAAGACTGCAAACATTATTGAAAGGGATCTTGGGGTGAGTATAATACCAAGGACATCCCCTGAGGCACATATCAACCAAATAACTGCTGCAGCATATGGGCGCTTGGCAAACTTACGAATAGAATTCCGACACCTCAGTAAGGAATCGTTCAAAACTCTGTACATCGTGTATGGCAGGCACATTTTGGAGTATGCAGCATCAGTTTGGAACCCACACCTGGTCAAGCAAGTCAAGAAATTAGAGAAAGTGCAAAGGTTTGCAACAAAACCAGTCCCGGTAACAAGGGCTGTATTCTACGGGGATAGGGGGAAATCGACCTGACGACCCTGGAGGACAGGAATGATGGGGGCACATGATAACGACTTAAAAAATGCTGAGAGGAATTGACAAGGTGGATAGGGGAAGGATATTTCAGAGATGAGACACTGCAGCAAGGGGCCACAACTTGAAGTTGTATACTCATTTGAGTCACAGTTATGTTAGGAACTATGTCTCCAGTCATAGAGTTTTCAGAAAGTGGAACATACCGGTAAGTGACGAAGTGGAGGCGGGATACATACGTAGCTTTAAGAAGAGGTATGATAAAGCTCATGGAGCAGGTAGACAGTGGACCTAGTAACGACAAGTAAAGAGGCAGTGCCAAGAGCTGTGACTCGACCCTTGCAACCACATACAGGTGAGCAGATGAGCGCGCCCACACACACACACACTCACACACACATATACATATATATATAGGTGCGCTCGCGCGCGCATGTGTCTTCATATTCAACTAATCATCGATAACTTTGGATTAGACCCAATTTAATAGAGATTTTAAATATTGCGTTGTCTGGGATGCTAGCCTAAGGGACGACCAGCTGGTGGATTATTGAAGTCTTGGAATCGATGCAATACACCGTCTCCCTGATGCACATTTACTACCTCGTAAAGAGGGATATCATTTACTAGGAATCTTACCACACACACTTCTTCGAAAAATTTACACGTAAAGCTGCAACATTTCTTCGCACTTCCCGTGCCTGTCTACAGAAGTGCACTTGGGGCTCTGGTGGCCTGGTGGTTAACGCTCTCGCTTCACACGGTGAGGGCCTGGGTTCGATTCCCAGCCAGAGTAGAAACATTAGACGTGTTTCTTTCAACCTGTTGTCTATGTTCCCCATCAGTAAAATGGGTACCTGGGTGTTAGTCGACTGGTGTGGGTCGCATCCTGGGACACTGACCTAAGGAGGCCTGGTCACAGACCGGGCCGCGGGGGCGTTGACCCCCGGAACTCTCTCCAGATAAACTCTCTCTCTCCAGATAACGGGTCTTCCCTCCTTTCCAAGCTTTCACTATCTAATCTTACTGAAAACAGGGAGTTCTAAATGCACGAACAAGATTGCAGTAATTTCCGTATTTAAGGACATCGATATTTGGTGGCAAATTTTGTCTTACTATTTTGTGCCGAGTTGCCAGAGTTAAAGAAAAAAAATGATAAGGAATTAGATATAAGAAGAGAAGCGAGTGTGAAAGGAAACAATAGTGTATGGAATACAGGAAAGATGGAAAATAAGGCAGAATGTGTCACAAACTGGTAAGGGAAGACAGTTGGAAAAAATAGAGTGCATAAGTGAAGATTATTTGAAACTGGAAATAAGAGGAAAAAAAGGAATCCCAAGAAGAAGAGGATAGGAAGAGAGAGATCGAGCGAGCGAGCGAGAGAGAGAGAGAGAGAGAGAGAGAGAGAGAGAGAGAGAGGAGGATGAGACTGGTCGCCAGGGAAACTACCTCCAATATTTGTGTTAACAAGAAAGCGTTGTCCGGGAGACAATATTGGACTCGACAGATACCGAAATTGTAGTCATTTTATACGGCAGAAGATGCGATTTTTTTTATTGGCCTCAACATTCCCGTGCGACTCAACAAGAATAATGAGCTGGTTAGAGAGGAAAGTATCGTGTTGAGGCGCCACCAAGCAGTCCAGATCACTTCAACCACCAAGTGTATACACACACACACACACACACACACACACACACACCAGGATTATAACACTTAATATCAAGAAAACTGGAGAAAGATCACAAAATATGGGAATAAATGTGTTTAACAGAGTGAAGGTACATAGTGTATAAGCTTCATAAAAGAGTCATTGTGATGAGTGGAAAGACAACATACAGACATTGGCCAGAATGGCTTACATTAAAGACTCAACAGTAGACATCTGCAGCATTTTGTGCTGATGAGGTTCAGTCATACAGTCACCTACAGTGAATGCGGTGCAGTCCGGCCAGTTGCCTTAGTGTCTTGAGCATCTTTACTCTAGCTGGTTGTGAAATATCACTCTTTCCGTACTTTTGAGAACCAGGTAATTGGTAATAGAAATTTGGTAATACGTTGGTGAAAACACCCTTGACAACAGGCTGTTGTTTCTTAGTTTCAACCCGTACAATTGGAAACAGACGAAATACATGTATAAAGTGATAGGTTTGATCAAAGATACACGGAGTACACACCAAGTGTCAGCCTATCTGGAGTGTAGCTTGAAGTAGCCCCCGCTGCCCAGTTCTTGACCAGTCCTCCCGTTTACTGATTAGCTAGGCCGTTACTGCTGGCCGCAATCAGTATAACGTACGATCCACAGTCCGGCTGATAGATCACTGTCTTCACGTATCTGTCTAGCTCCCTCTTGAAGACAGCCAGGGGTCTGTTAGAAATTTCCCTTATGCATGGTGGGAGGCTCTTGAACAGTCTTTGGCCCAGACACTTATTGTATTTTATCTTAGTGTACTAATAGCATCTCTCCTTTTAACTAAGGGTATTTCTGCAGAGTCTGCATTTCTTTTGCTTTTGTAAGAAGTAATTTCTGTGTGCAAATTTGGAACCAGTCCTTTCAGGGAGTACAGAACAAGAGACTTCAACGTTCCTAAATACGTGCAGTGAAGGTTCAATGTACAATCCCTAGATCTGGGATTTGTGCTGCCTTGAATGGGGTAGGGAAACAATGCGTGTGTACACATGCAGGCTGCAGACGTTGCTGTCCCATACTCACAAATGGCATGGACACAAACGCATGGTAATAGATAAAATCACACATGTGTACACACAGATGATGATTCTCGACAAGTGCAAACTCACTCTAACTGGACACTCTCAGACACCACTACTTTCAAATAAGTGAGTACAAACACTCACACACACAAACACACACTATTACTCCACTCACCCAACACACCTGCCACTTTCGCTGTTTGGGGAACCCACAGTCTGCTACCTTCCTCTCTCTCTATCTCCCTTCCACGTCCTCTTATTCTTCACGGTTTCATCTCTACTTCTCTTTCCTTCTTTTCACTTCACATCTCTTGTTCATCTTATCGAACATTTTTTCCCATTATTATTATTCTTTTCGTCTTAAAATTTTTGACTGCTGTGGAACAAGACATGGAATTTGCCTTTCCTTGGTTACTCAACGTTAATCCCATTCAAATGTTGGATAATTCGTAGAAAACGGTCAAATATTGAAATATCATAGGGTAATAATCCTGTTCTTTTTTGAATATATTAAATAAATGCACCTCCTGCTTCTGTCTCATGAATCTCTATCTGATGGAACCTACACAATATATATATATATATATATATATATATATATATATATATATATATATATATATATATATATATATATATATATATATATATATATATACACACATATATATATATATATATATATATATATATATATATATATATATATATATATATATATATATATATATATATATATATATATATATATATGCAAAACAACCACTGGGAAAGAAAAGAGAAATTCCAAGCGATTTCGTCACTACTCACATTATCAAGGAACAATGAAAGTAATGCATCAAAGGAAGGCACATAAAGAGTCTAGCCCACACCTCACTATCACATCCCACAACAAAGCAACACCTGACTCGCGACTCATAAGAAAGGGAACACTGCAGCAGGCCCGCTGGCCCAACTAGACAGGTCTTTCGCACAACCCACCAACAAACTATTCTACCCAAGAATTAAGAATTTTAAAATTTATTATTTGTCCAATGTATTATTAAATTCTTCCCAAATTCTATTAATTATAAATGAATCTAATTTATATAAACCAAAGGAAGTATTCATGTTATTGTCAAAACTGCTTTTTATGAAACAAGATTCAATTATACTCCTGTCGACCATGGACTTGCTTGATACAACTTTCTCAACTTTTTGAAAATCAATTGGATGGTTAAAATCTCTCACATGAATAAATAGAGCATTGGAATCTTGTCCAGTTGTAATGCTATATTTATGTTTTAATCTTAGTTCGAGATTTTTACCAGTTTGACCATAATAAACTTCATCGCAAATTTTACAAGGAATCTTATAGAAACATCCGTCAGCATTTTGGGGGGAATTCTTTATCAAAAGTTTTTTACTGTATCAAGATTTTTAAATAAAACTTTGATATTAAAAGTCTTAAGAAAAGAAGGCATATCAACCAAGTTTTCATGGTAAGGGAGAACCAACATATTTTTAGTTGAATAAGGTTGGTTGTCCCTTTTTGGATTGTAAAAAGTATTTCTAGCAATTTTAAAAGATTTATCAATTACGTTTCTTGGGTATTTTAAATCATTACCTATTTCATAAATTTTGGGTATTTCCTGATCTATGAACTCTGGACTACAAATACGTAAAGCTCTCAAAAACATTGATGAGAAAACAGATAGTTTAACTCTATCTTGATGTGAAGAATAATAGTGGACATAGGAACAGTTATTTGTAGGTTTTCTGTAAATTTTAAATTTGAATTCATTATTACCCTTAATAATTAAAACATCTAAAAAAGGCAATGAGTTATTTTCTCCAAACTCAACAGTAAAGTTTATAGAATGGGCTAAGCTATTTAATTTGCCAAGGAAATGGTGTATATCTACATACTTGGGCATAAGATACAAAAATATCATCAACATATCTGAACCATTTAGCTCTATTAGGGAGGATTGTGTTAAGTAACTTTGTTTCAAAAAAATCCATGTATAGGTTACTAAGAACAGTTGAAAGAGGATTTCCCATTGCCATACCAAACTTCTGAGTGCAAAACTTATCATTAAATACAAATTTTGCATCAACAATGCAAAGTTTAATACGTTTAATGATAGTAGGAACTGGCAATGGTAAATCATAATTAACGAGTTCTTCAGATAAGAAACTTAATAAATCATCAACAGGAGCTTTCGTAAACATCAAAACTAACATCAAAACTAACCATGTTAAAATTATTTAAGTCAGTCAAGGAGCTTAATTTATCAACTAAATCTATGTTGTTTTTAACATTAAAGTTAGAAATTTTGCCAACAATAGGATCAAAATGTCAACAAGCCATATGGATAATTTATATGAAACTGATTCTATGGAGCTAATAATTGGTCTGACTGGATTCCCTGGTTTGTGTGTTTTTATTAGTCCATACATGTAAGGTAAAGATGGATTAGTGGAAGTAAATTGTTTGACTAATTCATCTTTGCCTTTCAGTAGAAGTTTATTTGTTTTATTGAAATTGCTGTTAACGGTTTCTAGGGGATTTTTCCTAAGTTTAGAATAGGTTTCAGTATCATCTAAGAGATTATTCATTTTTTCATGGTAATCATTTTCTTTCATAATTACTATTGCATTTATTTTGTCTGCTTTAGTAAGGCGCAAATTTTTATTGTTATTAAGTGTAACATAAAACTTAAAGAATTTTTGAGGGCCTTTGAGAATGTTTTGCCTTAACATAGAGCTATATACCATTCTTTTACTAATATTAATTTCATCAGTGGATAAATCAGAAAATTTTTCAAAGTTACAAAAAGG
>NC_091302.1:15198588-15208588 GCF_038502225.1 Cherax quadricarinatus | reverse complement strand
TCCCTTTTATTAAAAGGGCAGTTAAGTTAGTTTCCAGAGCACCTCCAAATCTGGGAAAAACCTCCAAAAAGAATTTCACAAGAAATTCCTAATTCAATGAATTCATGGAATATTTGGGTCCCTAGGTTCTTACTCGTCAACCCTGACAAATTTCCAAATCAGGGTAAATCTTCAAATCTGTTAAATAAGCTTCTGAATCCGTAGATGAAATATTGGTCTCCGTCAGTCAAGAAAGGGAATGACTTCTCTGTCATGTTCATCTGCCAAAGAAGAATATTACTTTTTTGGGGTTCATTAATTCGAGATTATAAATCTTAACATTTAACAGTAAGATTGAATTTGCTAGAAAAAATGACGATTAATCACAAGAGACTTCAACAGGGCTGAACAAATGTTCCTGAACACTTGTTCACCTTACAGAACTTAAAGATGTATTATGTACATGAATGGTATACAATACCGAAAAGATGAAAATTAGACATATATGCAACATCTGAGTATCTTTAATGTAGACGTTTCGCCATCCAGTGGCTTTATCAATAAAAATTCTAGGACATAATTTGAAGACAGTAGAACTGTATATAAAGGATGAGGTAATCAGTCCCTCAGCCTTGGAGTTGGTGTAAAGAGCACCATAGTCGCAAAGAATCTGGAGCACAGGCAAGAAAGCTGGCCCTTATATACTAGCGTCAGGTGAAAAGGAGACGGGTAGCAGATGAAGGCAGTGTCACTGGTAGGCGGGGTTTTTAAGTTAAAGTAGGTCATACCCAAGGAATGGGTTAGAGGAAGAAGGTTGTGGAGATGGTTTCTGAACCAAGATTCCATAATGATGCAGTGTCTGACAAGTTGTACGTGAATGGTATACAATACCGACAAAATACGCAGATGTTGCATATGTGCCTAATTTTCATCTTGTCGGTGTTGTATACCATTCATATACAACCTGTCAGATACCGCAACATCATGGAATCTTGGTTTAGAGGACATCTCAACAACCTTCTTCCTCTAACTCCTAAGTGCACCACTCACCTTCTTCCCTCATCAATTTTATGATTCACGTCATCTTTCATAGACCCGTCTGCTGACATGTCCACTCCTAAATATCTGAAAACATTCACCTCCTCCATACTCTCTCCCTCCAATTTGATATCCAATCTTTGTCACCTAATTTTTCGTTATCCTCATCATCTTACTCTTCCCTATATTCTCTTTTAATTTTCTTCTTTTACATACCCTACCAAACTCATCCACCAACCTCTGCAACTTCTCTTCAGAATCACCCAAAAGCACAGTGTCATCAGCAAAGAGCATCTGTGAGAACTCCCACTTTGTGTTAATTCTTAATCTTCTAACCCCATACCTCTTGCCAACACCCGAGCATTCACTTCTCTTAAAACCCCATCTACAAATATATTGAACAACCATTGTGACATCACACATCCTTGTCTAAGGACTACTTTTACTAGGAAATAATGTCTCTCTCTCCTACACACACTAACCTAAGCCTCACTATGCTCGTAAAAGCTCTTTACTACTATCAGTAACCTACCTCCCATTCAATACATTTGTAACATCTGCCACCTTGCCACCCCTATCCACCCTGTCACACGCCTTTTTCCAAATCCACAAATGCCACAAAAACCTCTTTACCCTTGGTTTAAACCCCCCTACATATATATATATATATATATATATATATATATATATATATATATATATATATATATATATATATATATATATAATATATATATATACATATATGTCGTGCCGAATATGTGAAACTGGTCAATTAGCAAGAACTCATATAGAATTAAGTCCTTTCTAAAATTTTCTCTTATACGTTTAAAGATATATTTTTTTCATTAATGTTAATGTAAAAATTATAATTTTGCTCCGAGAGAATCTTAGAAAACTTACCTAACCTTATTATAAAAAGAACAATTTATTTTAGCCTAACCCAACTAAATTTATTTTAGATTTGTTTACAATAATTTAATACTGAACAAACACAGTGAAATATATTTTTTTCGTTAGGTTCAGAATGATTTTGGCGAAATTATTGCATACAGAAATTTTCGCTTGTCCTATATGGCAAGATGAGCGTTGCTATTTAAGCCAAGATAGCAAGTTCTGCCCACTCGGTACATTATATATATGTCGTGCCGAATAGGCAGAACTTGCCATCTTGGCTTAAATAGCAACGCTCATCTTGCCATATAGGACAAGTGAAAATTTGTGTATGCAATAATTTCGCCAAAATCTTTCTGAACCTAACGAAAAAAATATATTTGATTGTGTTTGTTTAGTACTAAATTATTGTAAAGGTATTTAACATATATTTAGCTGGGTTAGGCTAAAATAAACTGTTCTTGTTATGATAAGGTTAGGTAAGTTTTCTAAGATTCTTTTGGTGCAAAAATAAAAATTTTTGCATTAACATTAATGAAAAAATATATCTTTAAACGTATAAGAGAAAATTTCAGAAAGGACTTAATTTTAAATGAGTTCTTGCTAATTGACCAGTTTTACATATTCGGCACGACATTATATATATATATATATATATATATATATATATATATATATATACATATATATATATATATATATATATATATATAATATATATATATATATATATATATATATATATATATATATATATATATATATATATATATATATATATATATATATATATATATATATATATATGTATATATATATATATATATATATATATATATATATATATATATATATATATATATATATATATATATATATATATATATCATATATATATATATATATATATATATATATATATATATATATATATATTTATATATATATATATATATCATATATATATATATATATATATATATATATATATATATATATGTGTGTGTGTGTGTGTCGTGCCGAATAGGCAGAACTTGCCATCTTGGCTGAAATAGCAAAGCTCATCTTGCCATATAGGACAAGTGAAAATTTGTGTATGCAATTTTTTCGCCAAAATCATTCTGAACCTAACGAAAAAAATATATTTTACTGTGTTTGTTTAGTATTAAATTATTGTAAACAAATCTAAAATATATTTAGTTGGGTTAGGCTATAATAAATTGTTCTTCTTATAAGGTTAGGTAAGTAATTTTTTACATCAACATTAATGAAAAAAATATATCTTTAAACGTATAAGCGAAAATTTTAGAAAGGACTTAATTTTAAATGAGTTTTTGCTAATTGACCAGTTTTACATATTCGGCACGATATATATATATATATATATATATATATATATATATATATATATATATATATATATATATATATATATATATATGTATATATAAATGTTTATGAAACAAAAAAAAGACACCAACAATCTTACTGTCATGTAAAACAATTACAGGCCTCTATTTTACACTCACTTCGTCAGCCTCATTACCTGGTCCTTGACTGCTTACCTCATGTGGCTGTACAACAGCATCGAGTCAGATTTGACTTTCGCTCGTATGTCATTTTCGAATCGTCGTTGGGCCTCCCTTCTAATCTGTGCATACTCATTTCTGGTTTTACGATTGCTCTCCTTATTTTCCTGGGTCCTTTGCCTTCCTTACTTCTTCAATTTTCTTGCACACTTGGTTTTGATCTCCCTACGCCTTTGGATAAACCAAGGGTTCCTCCTAACTTTCTCGTTTTTTCTGTTACGCTTAGGCACAAACCTCTCCTCAGCTTCCTTGCATACTGTTGTCACATCGTCAATCTCATTTACTGAGTTCCCTGCCAGTTCTCTGTCCCACTGAACCCAGTGCAGGAAATTCTTCATATCTGCATAGTCCCCTTTCTTGTAGTTTGGCTTCATTCGTCCTGCCCTTCCTGCTTCCCTCTCCATGTGTAACTTTACCATATATTCGAAGCTCCGAACCACGTCATCACTAGCCCCGAAGGGTGTTTCATATATGATTTTCTCAGTATCTGCACTACTCAAGGTGAATACCAGGTCCAGTCTTGCCGGTTCATCCTCTTTTCTCTCTCTGATAGTGTCCCTTACGTGTTGGTACATGAGGTTTTCCAGTACCACCTCCATCATCTTAGCCCTCCATGTTTCTGGGCCCCCATGTCGCTCCAGGTTCTCCCATTCAGTTTCCTTGTGGTTGAAATCCACAATCAGCAGTTTCCCCTGCTCTCATGAGCCCTTCTGGCCACTTCTGCCAGTGTGTCAACCATCGCTCTATTACTCTCCTCATACTCTTGCCATGGCCTCCTGCTATTCTGTGGAGGGTTATATATCACTGCAATTACCACCTTGGGACTTCCAGACAGAAGTGTTCCTATGTAATCTCCTGCTTCTCCCCCGTCCCTCTGTCCCTGTGACGTTGAGAGACCTGGCAGTGTGCTGTCTCCCCCGTCCCTCTGTCCCTGTGACGTTGAGAGACCTGGCAGTGTGCTGTGGGATTCTACAGTGTAGTATCAGGTGGGGACTGTAGGTGTGGATTGTGGTTTGTGTTGGGATAGTGCATTTGGTCGTGGGGTTTTGGGTGTGGTTGTGTGTGTGCTTGTGCTTGTTGTTCTACCCTGCTCTAATTGTCCTCTGCTGATTTTGTCCTTGTCTCTCTTCATAGCCCCTTTCGTTTCTGTGTCCTCTCCTCTGTTTTTGTTCTGTCTCTGTCTAGGAACACTCTCTTGTATGTTGACGATTCCTTCAGCAATGGTTTCACTTGCAGGATCCTGTACCACACTCTTTGTGCCTTGAAAATCAGCATGACCGGCCGATTTCTCCCCTTCAAGTACCCCTATTCCCTGAAAATTTACTATCTCAGTCATGACCTCCTCGACTATTTCTTTGATGTCTAACGTATTTTTTCCAGTAGCTCTTGGTGGCCTGGTCGTTCCTCTACATGTGACATATCCCCCTCTCCACCTTCTCCCCACTCTCTTACTACTACCCTTGCTCCCAACTGCTCTCCCTCTTCATTCCTCGGCCCTGCTTGGTGAGCTGATAGGGCCTTAGCGTAAGTTATGTCTCCTTTCTTTCCGATGGGCTCCTCATTAAGTAAGGGTGTACCAGCTTCAGATGCTATGTCTCCTATGGGCATTAGCCCTGTAACTCGCTTGAGCCTATTTACCTCATATTCTAGGGCTCTGCCTCCATCCTTTTCTCCATTTTCGTAGAAAACTCACCTAGTTTGCTCTCACACACTTGTTTCATCCTTTTACATTGCTCTTCCACCCACTCTTCCTTACCAGAACCCTTTTCCACTGATCCCCAGAGCCTTCGATTTCCCTTTTGAGCCATTTTTTAATGGGTTAGGTGTTGTAGTTGTGTTGTGTGGGGGGGGGGTTGTAAGGGGCAAAGAGGTGGGGAGACGGAGGGAGAGGGACAAGGAAAGTGATGAGGGGGAATAGATTGGGAAGGGGCCTAGTGGGAGGAGAGGTGAAAGGGAGGGAAGAAGAAAGGAAGGAAAAGAGAGGAGAATGAGGGAAGGGAGTGAGGGGAAGAGAAAAGGGAGAGGGGAAAGAGAGAGAAAGAGAGATGGAGAGAGAGATGGAGAGAGAGAGGAGAGAGTGTAAGGGAATGTAGGGAGTGTGTGTGCTCACCTATTAGTGGTTGCAGGGGTTCAGACATAGCTCCTGGCCTCACCTCTTCACTGGTCGCCACAAGGTCCTCTCTCTCCCTTCTCCATGAGCTTTATCATACCTCTTCTTAAAACTATGTATGGTTCCTGCCTGCACTATGTCACACGCCAGAATATTTCACTTCCTGACAGTTCTATGACTAAAGGAGCACCTCTTAACATCTCTCTGACTCATCTGAGTCTTCAGCTTCCAAATGTGGCCCCTTGTTTCTGTGTCCCTTCTCTGGAACATCATGTCTCGGTCTACCTTTTTAATTCCTCGCAGTATTTTGTATGCTGTACTCATGTTCTCTAATTTCTTGAAGTGTTTGACCAGGTGTGGGTTTCAAACTGGTGCTGCATACTCCAGTATGAGCCTGACGCAGTGTAGAGAGTCCTGAATAATTCCTAACTGAGGTACCGATGTGTGTGTGTGTGTGTGTGTGTGTGTGTGTGTGTGTGTGTACTCACCTAATTGTACTCACCTAATTGTGGTTGCAGGGGTCGAGACTCAGCTCCTGGCCCCTCCTCTTCACTGATCGCTACTAGGTCCTCTCTCTCTCTGCTTCCTGAGCTGCATCATACCTCTTCCTAAAACTATGTATGGTTCCTGCCTCCACTACTTCACTTGCTAGGCTATTCCACTTCCTGACAACTCTATGACTGAAGAAATACTTCCTAACGTCCCTGTGACTCGTCTGAGTCTTCAGCTTCCAGTTGTGACCCCTTGTCCCTGTGTCCCCTCTCTGGAACATCCTATCTCTGTCCACCTTGTCTATTCCCCGCAGTATCTTGTATGTCGTTATCATGTCTCCCCTGACCCTTCTGTCCTCCAGTGTCGTCAGTCCGATTTCCCTTAACCTTTCCTCGTACGACATTCCCTTGAGCTCTGGGACTAGCCTTGTTGCAAACCTTTGTACTTTCTCTAACTTCTTGACGTGCTTGACCAGGTGTGGGTTCCAGACTGGTGCTGCATACTCCAGTATGAGCCTAACATACACAGTGTACAGTGTCTTGAACGATTCCTTATTAAGGTATCGGAACGCTATTCTCAGGTTTGCCAGGCGCCCGTATGCTGCAGCAGTTATTTGGTTGATGTGTGCCTCCGGTGATGTGCTCGGTGTTATGGTCACCCCAAGGTCTTTCTCCCTGAGTGAGGTCTGTAGTCTTTGTCCACCTAGCCTATACTCTGTCTGCGGTCTTCTTTGCCCCTCCCCAATCTTCATGACTTTGCATTTGGCTGGATTGAATTCGAGAAGCCAGTTACTGGACCACATGTCCAGCCTGTCCAGGTCTCTTTGCAGTCCTGCCTCATCCTCGTCCGATTTAATTCTTCTCATCAACTTCACATCATCTGCGAACAGGGACACTTCAGAGTCTATTCCTTCCATCACGTCGTTCACATATATCAAAAATAGCACTGGTCCTAGAACTGACCCCTGTGGGACCCCGCTCGTAACAGGAGTTCACTCTGATACCTCTTCACGTACCATGACTCGTTGCTGCCTCCCTGTCAGGTATTCCCTGATCCATTGCAGTGCCCTCCCTTTTTCATGCGCCTGATCCTCCAGCTTCTGCACTAATCTCTTGTGGGGAACTGTGTCAAAGGCCTTCCTGCAGTCTAGGAAAACGCAATCTACCCACCCCTCTCTCTCGTGTCTTACTTCTGTTACCTTGTCATAAAACTCCAGGAGGTTTGTGATACAAGATTTGCCTTCCATGAACCCATGCTGGTTTTCATTTACAATTTTGTTCCTTTCCAGGTGTTCGACCACTCCTCTCCTGATAATCTTCTCCATGACTTTGCACACAATACATGTCAGAGACACAGGTCTGTAGTTTAGCGCCTCGTTTCTGTTTCATTTCTTAAATATGGGGACTACATTAGCTGTCTTCCATTTCTCAGGTAGTTGCCCAGTTTCAAGGGATGTGTTGAAGATTGTGGTTAGAGGCACGCACAGCATCTCTGCTCCTTCTCTAAGGACCCATGGGGAGATGTTGTCCGGTCACATCGCCTTTGAGGTGTCAAGGTCACTTAGGAGCTTCTTCACCTCCTCCTCAGTTGTTCGTATGTCATCCAACACTTGTTGGTATATTCCCTCTTGATGTTCCCTTCTGTGCTGTCTTCCCTCAGCCCTTCCTGTCTCTACTGTAAACTCTTCCTTAAATCTCCTGTTCAGCTCCTCACATACCTCCTGATCATTTCTTGTGAGTTCTCCACCTTCTGTCCTTAATCTGATCACCTGGTCTTTGACTGTTGTCTTCCTCCTGATGTGGCTATACAACAGTTTCGGGTCAGTCTTGATTCTCGATGCTATGTCATTTTCATACTGTCGCTGGGCCTCCATCCTTACCTGTGCATACTCATTCCTGGCTCTGCGACTGATCTCCCTATTTTCGTGTGTTCTCTGCCTTCTGTAATTTTTCCATTCTCTATTGCACTTTGTTTTTGCCTCCTTACACCGTCGGGTAAACCAGGGGCTCGTTCTGATCTTCCCGTTGTTACTGTTGCCCTTGGGAATAAACCTTTCCACTGCCTCCTTGCATTTTGTTGTTACATATTCCATCATTTCATTTACTGGCTTTCCTGCCAGTTCTCTGTCCCACTGGACCTCCCGCAGGAAGTTCTTCAACCCTATGTAGTCCCCTCTTTTATAGTCAGGCTTTTTCCATTCAACTCCTGTTATTCTCTCCACTTGCAGCTCTACTATGTATTCAAAGCACAGAACCACGTGGTCGCTAGCTCCTAGAGGACTCTCATACTTGATGTCCTCAATGTCTGAGCTGCCCAGGGTGAACACAAGGTCCAATCTTGCTGGTTCATCCTCCCCTCTCACTCTGGTAGTGTCCTTAACATGTTGGTGCATGAGGTTTTCCAGCACCACGTCCAACATCCTGGCTCTCCATGTTTCGGGACCCCCATGTGGCTCCAGGTTTTCCCAGTCAATCTCCCTGTGGTTGAAATCCCCCATAACCAGCAACTTTGCTCTGCTGGAGTGAGCTCTTCTTGCCACCTCAGCAAGTGTGTTCACCATTGCTCTGTTGCTCTCTTCATATTCCTCTCTTGGCCTCCTGCAGTTCTGTGGTGGATTATACATCACTGCAATGACCACTTTGTGTTCCGCAGACTGAAATGTACCTGCTATGTAGTCTCTTTCTCCCGTCTCATCTATGCTTTCCATTTTCTCGAATTTCCATCTGTTTTTTACGAGCAGAGCAACCCCCCCCTCCCCCCCCCCTGCCCCTTCTATCTTTCCTCATGATCTGGTATCCTGGTGGGAAGATTACATCTGTTATTGACTCCGTGAGTTTTGTTTCTGTAACTGCTATGATGTCTGGGGACTTCTCATTAATTCTTTCTTGCCATTCCTCATGTTTATTCGTTAATCCATCTGCATTTGTGTACCAAACCTTCAACTTCTGTTCTAATACTGTAACTGTGGTGCGGGGGGTGGAAACAGAGGGATCGGTGTGTGATGGTTGGTTTGGATTGTTCAGTTGCCTTGGGGGTGTCGTGGCTGGAGTCCTTCTGCAGGTGTTTCTGGGGGGTGTGCTTGTCCTTCCATTTGATCCTGGGTTATTCTGCTCTCCTTTTTCATTTCCTCCCATTTCTCCTTTTGTTTTTGAACTCTCTCTTTCATCGTCTTCCTTTCGTCCTGTGTTCTGTCTCGATTGAGGTACACACTCTGGAACTCCTGCTTGCCTCTCAGCCGTGCTTTCTCCTGCAGGATCATGGTTCGGTTTGATTCTGCCTTGAAAATTACTTTGAGAGGCCGATTCCTTTTCTTTGTGAACCACCCAATTCTCCGAAAATTTGCCACCTGGATCATGTCCCCCTCGCCTATCACCTTCATGATATCTTCAATCGCTTTTTTCTCCTCCTGCTTTCTTTCATCATAAGTTTCCCCTTTAGCTTCGTCTAGCCCATAGACAAACATAGATCTCTCCCTTTCCACCTCCCACTGTGACTCCCATTGCATCCTCTGATGTGTTTTAGTTCTTTCCCGTGGAGTGTTCCTTCCTTCAGTCCCTTCCCTAGTTATGGCCCCTATGCTTCTTGGTTTGTCCTTCCTGCTCACCTGTTCCTGGCCCCCACAGGTATCTGGTAAGGTCCCTGCACATGTCCTAGTTCTTTCAATGTCTTCCAACCTCTCATTCTGTCCTAGTGTGCTCCCTGTCTTTGTTTTGGCCCCATGTGGGTTTGACAGGACCTCTGCATACAGTTTAGTTTCCATGCTTCCTTCAGACCTGTTGTCTGTGTCTGATGTAGCCATTGCCGATGCTACTTCTGTAATATCTTTGTCTCTGTGCTGTTTCAGATGTCTCAGCTCCTCTTCTAATCTCTCTATCTTGATTTCTGCTGCTGTGGCCTG
>NC_091302.1:15188588-15196088 GCF_038502225.1 Cherax quadricarinatus | reverse complement strand
CCAGGTCTCTTTGTAGTCCTGCCTAATCCTCATCCGATTTGATTCTTCTCATTAACTTCACATCATCTGCAAATAAGGACACTTCTGAGTCTATCCCTTCCGTTATGTCGTTCACATATACCAAGAACAGCACAGGTCTTAGGACTGACCCCTGTGGAACCCCGCTTGCCACAAGCGCCCACTCTGACACCTCGTCACATACCATGACTCGTTGTTGCCTCCCTGTCAGGTATTCTCTGATCCATTGCAGTGCCTTTCCTGTCATGTGTGCCTGTGCCTATAGCGTGTGTGTGTGTGTGTGTGTGTGTGTGCAACGAAATGAAGTCTGTAGACCAAATAAAATCGCATGCTCAGCACATCAGTTCACCTGAGATTATTTATTCCTAAGATGACTCGTGTCTGTAAGAATGTTCGTACAACATAATATCAACGACATAAAGTCAGTTGATCAAATGAATCTGCTCGCCCACCGATGACTCCAAGTTCATCCTGTTCCATATTTGTATGTTTCATAACCTTGAAAAGCCTTTCAAATTGGCTGATGTACGTAACAGTTCTTAGCTAGTAAATAAAGTTAGGAATCGTTACCCTAACCTTGTGAAACCCTGTGTAAAAACAAAACGAAAGAGAGAGAGAGAGAGAGAAGGTGGGGGAAGATAAAAGCATATTTAACACTGTAACAACACTGGTCAAGCAGCGGCAACAAAATACAGAAAATACAGAAACTTTCGAAGCTATTACACTGAAAAACATGAAAATAGCATTAGTGGTAATTTGCACTAAATAACCAGAGATAAAAAACACCATTTGTGATACATAACGCTGTTACCAATTAGATATTATACAAGGAGATGGCGCAAGGGAAGCTTAACTCAGGGGGGTGGGAGAGGAGTCCAGTGTTGGGTGCCTCATGTAACAGCAAGAAACTATATATTTATTGCTTATTGGATTCAGCTTCTGGCCTCTAGGGAGGGATAGCACACGCTCGTCTAATATGTGTTTATTATGTATTTTTTTGTTCATGTAACAATACGGAGAGATAAATGTAAGAAATATAAATTTGGGGAAAAAGGTGGTATTAAAGGTTGGGAGAATAAGGCCGTGTAGAGGGGAATATTTTCACAAAAGGGGGAGTAGAAGAAAGATGAATGTGGAACAGGGAGATATTAACTAATCCAAGGAAAAAACGCAAGCAGTAGATGTTGTAGGAAACACAAACAAATATTATAACTCTCTGATAACGGTAGAGAAAGAGAAAGATAGAGAGAGACGCAGATAAATACATACTCTAATTGTAAACCATATAAAACCCCTTAAAATATTAATTAATTTGACATCGTTGAGTAAGCTAAGGGAATATTTTGAAATATACCTCTGTGGAATATTGCTGCTCCCAGTAGCACCAAACACACTAATAATAAATCCCCTGTATGATTTACTGCTCCGCCTGTGACGTCACAAGTAGGACTCTTATCTAGGAATGTTTGTTTTCGTTATCTTAGCCCTCATCCAGAAGACCACCCCCGACTCCCAGTCCTGATCCCCTAACCTAACCCAAGCCCCTTCGTCCTCTCTGAACCAATGGCTGGATTTCTTGTCCAGTCCCTTGCAACGATCCCATGACTGTCCCCTGCCATCATCCCTACCCTCATCACTTTCCTTGACTCCGATAAAAGTCAGTAATGTTTTATTCTCTGTCATGCAGTTAGCCAAAGGCAGAGGTATTCCATCCCTTACTGATGATGACACCTTAGGCGAATTGTCCAATCTGCGCATACACTGAAGAACAAAAAGGCACAATGTCATGACTAGAGCAATACACAAATAACCTGCATATAGGAGAGAGAAGCTTACGATGACGTTTCGGTCAGACTTAGACTGTTTACAAAGTCACACTGTAATTACACTGGAACATATGAACATTATATGAGTGCCTAGCACAAATCAGAGTACATGTAATTGCCTGTTTATTACTAGATGTGTTTAGGTTGCTTCTCGTTCCCAGAAAGGTATCCCAGTATTGCATAACCCAAGGACGATGTCTGGTAATATACACTCAAATATTTATACAGAGTGCCACATATGTTTCTAACGGAGTTACGTATTAACATTGGAAATCTGAAGAAAATCTGATTTGATAGTCTCAAATTACCACATGGACACTAAAACCCTATGCTCTCAATGACAACGGCTAATTATAACACAACTGGCCTTAACCTGTCTCTAACCGTCCACTAAGGCCAACAACTTTGCAGCTAGGTGTGAATCCGATCAGTAAGGTGAAAGGTGAAGTCAACTGGATAAGGCATGAAAATCAATATTCAGTTTTCCCAGTTTATTTCATAAAAATGGCAAATTTGAACTATGACAGGCTAATAGAAGTTGAAATGTTTCTCTAAGCATGATTTATCAGCCTTTAAAGTTTAAGAAAGTAAGTATGCATGTAGGTCGTATTGAATGAAAATTATGTATATTTAAAATATGGCTACTCAATAAAGCTGAACACTATTATTAGAAGATCAGTAGAGATTTCCTCCAGTTATTTCACGGAAACCAATTTGTTTACTAATATCGGCCTATTAAGGGTTACACAACATAAAATCAAGGAAACCTTCCTTTAATGAAAACACATCAGTGCTAGGAATTTAAAGTAAACCAGAGAAGGCACAGAAGCCCTTTATCATCGAAAATTTCATTGCCATTCATCGATCCACACATGCGCTCGCGCGCACACGCGCACATACACACACACACGCGCACACACACACACACACGCGCACACACACACACACACACGCACACTCACACGCACACTCACACGCACACGCACACGCACACACAGGTGTGAGAAACTTCCTATAGGAGGTTCAGTGGGAAAGAGAATTGGTAGGAAAGTCAGTAAACGAAATGATGGAATACGTAACAACAAAATGCAAGGAGGTAGAGGAAAGGTTTGTTCCCAAGGGCAACAGAAATAATGGGAAGAACAAAACAAGCTTTTGGTTTACCCGAAGGTGTAGGGAAGCAAAAACAAAGTGCAATAGAGAATGGAAAAATTACAGAACGCAAAGGATTCAGGAAAATAGAGAGACTAGTCGAATAGCCAGAAACGAGTATGCACAGATGAGGAGGGAGGCCCAGCGACAGCATGAAAATAACAGCATCGAAAGTCAAATCTGACTCGAAACTGCTGAGGAAAGAAGGTGGGGACCTTAGAAGAAACGACCAAGAAGTATGTGAGGAGCTCAACACGAGATTAAAGGAGTATTTACAGTGGGGGCAGAAGGGACTCTGGGAAGACAGAACAGAGGGGTACAGCAACAAGGGATATATCAGCTAGTGTTGGATGAAATATACGCAACCGAGGAGGAGGTGAAGAAGCTGCTAAGTGACCTTGATACCTAAAAGGCGGTGGGACAGAACATCTCTCCATGGGTCTATAGAAAGGAAGTAGAGACGCTGTGTGTACCTCTAACCAAAATTTTCAACACATCCCTTGAAACAAGGCAACTACCCGAGGTATGGAAGACGGCAAATGCAGTCCCAATTTTTAAGAAAGACAGAAACGAGGCTCTAATCTATATCCCAGTGTCACTGTGGTGTATATTATGCAAAGTCATGGAGAAGACTTAGGAGGAGAGTGGTGGAGCACCTGGAAAGGAAAAACATTACAAACGACAACCAGCATGGATTCATGGAAGGCAAATCCTGTGTCACAAACCTACTGGAGATTTATAACAAGGTAACACAAGCAAGACACAAGAAAGAAGGGTGGGTTGATTGCATTTTCTTGAACTGCAAGAAGACCTTCGACACAGTTCCCCACAAAAGATTAGTGCAGAAGTTAGAGGATCAGGCACGTATAACAGGAAGGGCACCGCAAGGAATCAGAGAATACCTGACAAGGAGGCAACAGCAAGTCATGGTAACTGATGAGGTATCACAGTCGGCGCGTGTTGACGAGCGGGGTCCCAGAAGGGTCAGTCCTAGGACCAGTGCTATTTTTGATATATGTGAATGACATGATAGAAGGCATAGACTCAGAAGTGTCCCTGTTCGCAGATGATGTGAAGTTAATGAGGAGAATTAAATCAGATGAGGATTTGGCAGGAGTACAAAGGGACCTGGACAGACTGGACAAGTGGTCCAGCAACTGGCTTCTCGAATTTAACCCCGCCAAATGCAAAGTCATGAAAATCGGGGAAGGGCGAAGAAGACCGCAGACAGAGTATAGCCTAGGAGGCCGAAAATTGTAAACCTCACTCAAGGAGAAAGATCTTGGGGTGAGTATAATACCGAGCAAGTCTCCGGAAGCACAAGACAACTAGGAAATTGCTGCAACATAGGGGTGCCTGGCAAACCTGAGAATAGCGTTCCGATACCTCAGTAAGGAATAGTTAAAGACTCTGTACACCGTGTACGTCAGGCCCATATTGGAGTATACAGCACCAGTTTGGAACCCACACCTGGTCAAGCACGTTAAGAAATTAGAGAAAGCGCAAGGGTTTGCAACAAGGCTAGTTCCAGAGCTAAAGGGAATGTCCTACGAAGAAAGGTTAATGGAAATCGGCCTGACGACACTGGAGGACAGGAGGGCTAGGGGAGACATGATAATACCATACACAGAAACAAGGGGTCACAGTTGGAAGTTGAAGACTCTGATGAGTCAAAGGGATGATAGGAAGTATTTCTTCTGCCACAGAGTTGTTAGGAAGTGGAATAGTCTGGCAAGCGATGTAATGGAAGCAGGAACCATTCATAGTTTAAAGACGAGGTATGATAAAGCTCATGGAGCAGAGAGAGGGAAGGCCCAGTATCGGTGAGTGAAGAGGCGGGCCCAGGAGCTGAGTCTCGACCCCTGCAACCACACTTAGATGTGTACAATTAGGAATTAGGGACTACACTCACACACACACACACACACACACACACACACAAATACATAGACGGAACTAGCGTGCAGGCGGTTGGGTCAGAATCAGACCAAAGTCATGCCAGAGAACCACATGTACACGTGGACTGTACAATCATTCTGAGGGCCCATACACACGTAAAACGCACACACATGTTCACGCACACACTCATGCCCAAAACTAACACTCACATAAGCACACACGTACACACACATACATATACACGCACACAGGCCAATTGACACCTCACTCTGACTTGAAAGTACCCTACCCCTTCCCTTCCCTACACCTCTCTTTTTTCTTTCCTCTTTCCATCATTCCATTACCCCCTTTCTCTTCCTGTAGCCCCCCTCTCATTCTTTTCTCCACCTCCCTATCACTCTCCACGTCCCCCTCCCTCCCTCTACCCATCTATCTACCCCTTACGACTCCCCAACCCCATCTCCTTTATCCCTTTACCCCTCTTTCTCTCCGCCTGTCTCTCTTTTTCTTTCCATCTCTCTCTCTTTCTCCCTCTC
This sequence comes from Cherax quadricarinatus, assembly GCF_038502225.1. Classification (NCBI taxonomy): domain Eukaryota; kingdom Metazoa; phylum Arthropoda; class Malacostraca; order Decapoda; family Parastacidae; genus Cherax; species Cherax quadricarinatus. The sequence continues at coordinate 15,190,657 of NC_091302.1, read as the reverse complement.
TCTCTCTCTCTCTCTTCCTATACCCCACTTATTCTCTACCTCTCCCTCTCTTTCTATGCACCTCCACTCCCCAACCCCACCTCCTTTATTTCTCTTTCTCTCCACCTCTCTCCCTTCCTCTACCTCTCTCTCCACTTCTCCCTCTCTCTCTCTCCACTTCTCTCTCTCTCTCTCTCTCTCTCTCTCTCTCTCTCTCTCTCTCTCTCTCTCCACGTCTTTTTCTACCACCCTCTTCCTGTTAAACACACACACACACACACACATTCATACACACACACATTTATACACACACACATTCACACACACACACAATATATATATATATATATATATATATATATATATATATATATATATATATATATATATATATATATATATATATATATAACCTAACCCATTAAAAAATAGTGGCTCAGAGGGGAAGTCGAAGGCTCGGTGGATCAGAGGAAGATGGTCCTGGTAAAGAAGAATGGATGGAAGAGCTATATAAAAGGATGGAACAAGAATGGGAGAGCAAACTACTATGTTAGCTGCTACAAAAATGTAAAAAAAAGGATGGAAGCAGAGAAGAATGGGAGTCACAAGCTGAAGCCACAGAAGCCAGGATACAGGCCCTAGAATATGAGGTAAATATGCTGAAGCAAGTTACAGGGCTATTGCCCAGAAGAGACATGGCATCTGAAGTAGGTACACCGATATTAAATGAGGAGCCTAATGGAAAGAAAGGAGACAAGACTTATTCTAAGGCCCTATCAGTCTCCCAAGTAAGGCCAAGGAATGTAGAGGGAGAGCTGTTAGAAGCAAGGAGAGCAGTAAGTAATGGGGGAGAAGGTACAGAAGGTGACAGGTCCCATGTAGAGGCACGACCATGCCACCAAGAGTTACAGGAAAAAAAATAAGGGAGACAATGGCTATATACAAATGGGACTCAGTGACACAGCGGGAAAGGCAATGGGAGAAGTCAGTGTTTATTCAAGGGTTTCAGGAGAGCGAAGGGAGGACACATAATGAAAGACGGTGGAAAGAAAAACAGGAGATTGAAAACATCAAGGAAATAGGTGAGGAGGATATGATTGAGATAGTAAATTTCAAGAAAATAGAAGGGCGCTTGAAGGGGAGAAATCGGCCAGTCAGACTGATTTTCAGGACAGAAATGGTGCAGAACAGGATCCTGCAAGAGAAACCAGAGCTAAAGGAATCGTTAACACAAAAGAGGATGTTCCTAGACCGCGACAGAACAAGAATAGAACGACAGCAACTGAGGGAGAAGACACAGAAACGACAGGAGCTAGGAAGAGACACAAGGACAGAGTCCACAAAGGACAATCAGAGCCAGGCAGAGCAACAAGCACACACAGAGCCATCAGAACCCCACAGCCAAACACACTATCCCAACACAAACCACAATCCACAATTACAACCCCCACCCCACAATATTCTGTAGAATCACACAGCACACTGCCAGGTCCCCTACCACAACAGACCCCCTTCCAGAACGCAGTGTTGGAGAGGAAACTGAAGGTATGGTACACCAATGCTGATGGAATAACGAGTAAGTGGGAGGAGTGGCACGAAAGAATCAGAGACGCATCACAGGACATCATAGCTCTCACCGAAATCAATCTCACAGGAATATTAACAGATGTCATATTTCCAATGGGATATCAGATCCTGAAGAAAGACAGAGGGAACAGAGAGGTTGGAGGAGTAACACTGCTCATCAAAAACCAATTGGACTTTGACGAGCCGGAGACAGGAGGCAGAGGAGAATCAAGAGACTACATAATAGGAACACTTCGGTCTGGAGGTCTCAAGGTGGTAATTGCAGTGATGTATAACCCATCACAGAACAGCAGGAGCCCAAGGCAAGAGTATGATAAGAGTAACAGAGCGATGGCTGACACACTGACACATTGGCCAGAAGGGTTCATGCAAGCAGGGCAAAGCTACTGATTGTGGGTGACTTCAATCACAAAGAAATTGACTGGGAGAACTGCTGCAGCATATCGGCGCCTAGGAAATTCATTCAGTCACAGAGTTGCCAGGAAGTGGAAAAGTCTGGAAAG
>NC_091302.1:15173317-15188488 GCF_038502225.1 Cherax quadricarinatus | reverse complement strand
CTCTTGGCCTCCTGCAGTTCTGTGGTGGATTATACATCACTGCAATGACCACTTTGTGTTCCCCAGACTGAAGTGTACCTGCTATGTAGTCTCTTTCTCCTGTGTGTGTGTGTGTGTGTGTGTGTGTGTCGTTGTGTGTGTGTGTGTGTGTGTGTGTGTGTGTGTGTGTGTGTGTGTGTGTGTGTGTGTGTGTGTGTGAGTGTGTGTGTCAGTGGTCCTTGACTGGCTGCAACTTCTTGTGACCTGACCCCCACTCTCCTGGGGCTTGACCCCACCTACTTACAATGTTGCCCTTAAAAGCTGTGTGTGTATGTGTGTATACGTGTGTATTCGTGTGTATTGGGGAGGTATGAGGGGTAGATACTGTTAATACATACCAGTAATTCTGGGTTGTAAAAAGTGGAAATTGCTACTAGGGTCTAATGCTTCTATGAGTGTCTGCCCTTGTGTGTGTGTGTGAGAGAGAGGGATGGTTATGGGTGGGGGGTGGGGGTGGTAGATGGTGTGGTTTAAAGATCCGTTATACCTCTCTGTTCCAACTGTCTTTCCTAGAAATGCTACTCTCTCCACTTATTGCCCTTTATTGCTGGTTATTATCCTATTCCTTGTTCACGTTGAGAGAGGACTTCCTAGCTTCCTAAGTATTCTTACTACTAATAACTACTGTAATAGCTTGCAGGAGTGAGTGACCAGTATCTAACAGCGATGCAACGCCAGAACAAGCCTGCAACATGCAAACTACAAAATAAGTGAGTGATACTTGCGCTGGCAACGGTCGTGACAGTTGCCAGATGCTGATGACGAAGTCGTCGTACGTAGTCCTTAAATCCCTATTTTGGAAATCCTTTACCCGTGTTGATTATAGCCACATGTGCTCATACATCCCTCGTTCCTCACGCGATTTCACTTTTCACTTATGATAGTATACACTTCACATTATATGTACTTCACTTTATATGTATAATGGCACACAACTTGTCGTGACGTCACTGCTTAAGCAGGCCTACTGCTGCCACCTTCCCTTGTTATATATTTTATTTTTCCTTTCCCCTTTTGCTTATTAACTTTTTCACTCTCACTGTATGGTGCCCCACATTTCACTTGTTAGCCAAACGCTGATAATTCTTGAACACCCGCTTCCACACTCACTTTGATCTTCGTATGTTTGAATCTGTGTGGCAACAGCGCCTATAGACCCACAACGGCTTGGCGCTTTGAAATATTGATAATTTCAGCTTCCTCTCGACTATTTTTAACTAATAACTTTAGTTATCACTCGTATTATTGTTCATTGACTATGTCACTACCACTGATTACTGCTAGCATTTACTGCACGCCTTAAAAAAACACTAGGGTTCTCGGAGCCTTGTGCACCCACGTCTGCACCTCACGGACCCACGCGCGCGCGCGCGTGCGTGTACTCACCTAGTTGTACTCACCTAGTTGAGGTTGCAGGGGTCGAGTCCAAGCTCCTGGCCCCGCCTCTTCACTGGTCGCTACTAGGTTACTCTCCCTGAACCATGAGCTTTATCGTACCTCTGCTTAAAGCTATGTATGGATCCTGACTCCACTACATCGCTTCCCAAACTATTCTACTTCCTGATTACTCTGTGGCTGAAGAAATACTTCCTAACATACCTTTGATTCATCTGTGTCTTCAACTTCCAACTGTGTCCCCTTGTTCTTGTGTCCAGTCTCTGGAACATCCTGTCTTTGTCCACCTTGTCAATTCCTCTCAGTATTTTGTAAGTCGTTATCATGTCCCCCCTATCTCTCCTGTCCTCCAGTGTCGTCAGTGTGTGTGTGTGTGTGTGTGTGTGTGTGTGTGTGTGTGTGTGTGTGTGTGTGTGTGTGCGTGCGTGTGTGTGTATATACATGTGTGTTTGTTTACATCCCATGGTGTTCCTCCTTCCAGGTTGTTCACCAGACACATCACAACAAAGTCCTTCACTCGAATCATCTTTCTTTTAATAACGCCTGAACATCGGGGGTGCTTATTTTAGCAACTCCTCCCTCCAGAACGTATATTTTCCCACAGAAACAAATACCTCAGTGAACGTGTTTAGAAAACATTTCTGAGCAGTTTATGGACGAGCAACATACAAAGCAAAATATATTTTTCAACAATACAAAAGGACCAAAATACGAGTGTGGGTATAGTTCTTGAATGGTTTGGAGATGCCGCTAACTTCCAGATCATGTAATATTTATTATCTGACTATTATTATTAATACTAATTATTATTTGTCTGTAATTATTATTACTGCTTGTATATTATTTTCACTAAGGGTGGGTGGTTTAAACTAGCAGTCAGCATCGCTTGCAAGCTATCTGTCTTTCCTAGAGGGATCATAGATCATGCTACGCTCACGACCCACTGAGCTGTAATACTTCCATCCGACTTACAAAGACTAGGAATTGTACTTCACACTTCCAGGTATCAAGTCCTGGTCATAGACTCTCCTGAATTTCTTCATGAATATTACCGTTCTCCCGTATGCATGCTGGTTGCTCAAGACGTTAGCTCGTAAAACCTTTTCACTCTCCATCAAACTCTTCCTCAGATGAGGGACTACCAGTCACTATGAACAGGTCAATTTCCAATTTATTTATCCATTCTATTTGTTGCGTACTTCATTCATACAATTAAATATACAAAATCGCTTTATTCTAATAAGTCAATAGCTTTAAATTAGCTTTACTGTTATTTTTGTTTTAGATTATGTGTCACTGATGTTATGAGATAATATTTCAATAGGTCGGGTCGTGGGAATATGATATTCTCTCACTGGGATGTGGAAATATTGTTGTGATGGGTGTGTGATATTGCAGTGAGTATTGGGAAAATAAGTCAGAGGATCGCTGCTCTTCACTACATTCCAGTCACACTCACGTGTGAATGAAATGTAGTCAATCTTGTTCAAGCTTTTCTGTTTGACTAGATTGTCTTAAAAACAATCCTCAGCTCTTTGAATGATTTCTTTCCCGCTACCACACGGACTAGTAGTTCCTAAACTCCTTATTTCCTTAACGATAATCACTCCGCACAGTCTTTCAAACAATATTTCTACTGCCACCTACTTTTTTTTTTCTCTGCAACATTCGCATCCTTTTTCATACCTTACGAAACGTCGGCACCACTGCACTGTCATATCCGTCTTATAGCACCTATGAACAACAGAGTTCTTTTAGTGAAATCATTATCAAGTATGCTCGTTTTTTTTTAATATGTCCTCGGTAAATAACTTCGTACTTCATAGAGTCATCTAACTGCTATCAGCATTTCACTCTTAACCTTATTCATCGTTGATGCTTTTACCATTTCCAACCTGATTACTGCATTGTTCCTTCATATTCACGTTAGGTTCCTCCCTCCTAACAAATCTCTTTCCTTTGTTCTTGCCTATTGTATGATTTTTTCAGGCAGGTCTATGTCACACCCACTTAAGAAGGAAGAAGCACTGTTGCAGGTTTGCAGCTTCGTTCCCAGAGTATACACTGTTTCTGGACATTTTTGCCCTTCTCCGATTTTCATAACTTTGCATTTGCTTTGGTTAAATTCCAATATCCACTTTTCAGACTAATCATGCAGCTTTTCCAGTTCCATTTGTATTCTTTTTTGATCATCTCCTAGTCTGCATTCTCCTTATTAGTTGCACATCATCCGAGAACAAGAACACCTCTGACTCGATTTCCTATCAGGTCTTATACAGGCACATAAAACGGTACTGGTCGTCCAGGTACTGGCCCTTGTGTAACCCCCTCTCTTTGTCACACTGGCCCATTCCCTCTCCTTTCTGACAATAGCTCGTTGCTTCCTTCCAGTTAAGTATTCATTACTTCACTATGGTGCTTTCCTTATAATTCCGGCCCGCTGCTCTAGCTATTGCGCCAGTCACTTGAGGGGTAGTATATCGAGTACCATCTTGCAATCCAAAACTATACCATCCCACCTCCCCCCCCTATCTCTCTTTCTCTCTTCTGCCTAACTTTTCTTACCTTATCAGAGAATCTGACAGATTTGTGAGACAGGACTTATCATCTCAAAAGCAATGCTGGTTGTTTGTTGTTTGCGAATCCACTTCCTTCCAGGAGCTCCATTGCTCTTCTACCAATAATCCTCATGAAGTTGCATACTATGCATGTTAGCGACAGTATCTTTTAATTCAGTGCCATCCATCTGTTTTCTTTTCAGATACTGGGATTACATTAGATGTTTTCTAGACCTTTGGTTACTGCTCTGTTTCAGTCTATTAGTTGAAGATCACCGCTAGTGGTTCACGCAGTTTCATCACTCCCTCTCGCATTGAGAGATTTTATCTGGTCCATTTGCGTTCGAGGTTTCTGGTTCACTCAGCATTTACTTTACGTCTCCTCCTGTTGTTTGTATTATGTCCATTATTCTTTGGTACACTTTCTTTCTTAGATTCTCTGGCAGGGTTCTTGATTCCCTTAATCTTGTCTTAATCCTGTTCTTTCCTAGTGAGAGCCCTTCCTTTCTTCTTCAGTCTTATTACATGGTCCATCGAAGTTGTCATCTGAAGAAAATTTTGATAATTTTCCAGTAATTTGTGTGTTAATTGACAGGAAAATAATGTTTATGTAATAGTCTCTTAAAAGGTGTTGAATCATGTGATATCCAATAGTCTCTACACATTTCTTATTTATTGTAAACTGTTAAGTAAAATGTAATCATTGTAATTTACAGGAAATTGATATTCTGATAAGGAAAATGTAGTACAAACCTGGAAATGTCACTTAATATAATTATTTTACATGTAAATAACATAATCGTTTATAGAGGCATCGAAAATGGCAGAGCACGAACATTAACTAACGTGCGTTGCAGAATTTAATCTTGTGTCATCGAGGCCAATAGAAAGAGTATCAGCAAACTTTGGGGACCATGAAATGAGTGAATATAACATGTATCTGCTAATGTGTTTATTTTTCCACTGTGTCGGTATTTTATCCCATTTATTTCCAGCTTTGATCGATATTTTGTTGCCTTTCTCTAGACCTTTTTCAGTTTACCCATATGATTATTTGTAAATGTGTACGCCACACAGTTGATGCATATTTGACCTAATTTGAGTATTTTAGCTTTACTCCATATACAAATTTGAGATGTTTTATAGCTGGTTAGTGTAGTTGATGAATTTCACGTAATTTTGGTTTGAACATCCAGATATTTTTTGTATTAAATCCTCTACCCATATCTTGGATAATTTCGACATTAACTATTGACATGATGAAAGTATTTTATAGTTTCTTTGTATCACAGGATGAAATGTGAAGGAGAGTGTAGCCTAGTGAAGATAATTCTAGTGATACCACACTCCTGTATTTTTCCTTGATTTGAAGAAAGACTTTATGAAAAACTATCTTGAAGATAAAAATAATAATCAGAAATAATACCAGGGAATCACTCACAACGAATGGTATAATTTCTGATGAAGAGGAAACGGCAGACAGTAACTAATGGAGAAATGTCTTCATGGAAATATGAAAACGATTAACACATGCATTAGTAAAAATTTTAAATTATGTAAATTGCTAGCTAAAAGGAATAAAAACCTGTTCGATTTTTTTTTTAATGAGACAAAGTTTTTGGACAGTGTTTGCGCTTGTATTTACTAGAAAAAAATAAGAAACTTTCTAAATGTCGAATCTCAACTTAATTGTAAATTGTAATTTATGTTCCATTGGAACTACGTTTGCCTTTTACATATGACTTTATGTATGGAAAAGAAATTAAGAACGACTAGAAATTCTCTCTCTCTCTCTCTCTCTCTCAACAAGTCGGCCGTCTCCCACCGAGGCAGGGTGACCCAAAAAAGAAAGAAAATCCCCAAAAAGAAAATACTTTCATCATTCAACACTCACACATGATCACTGTTTTTGCAGAGGTGCTCAGAACACAACAGTTTAGAAGCATATACGTATAAAGATACACAACATATACCTCCAAACTGCTACTAGAAATTAATAAATAAATCTATTAATTACATTAAATTTTCTGCAAAATATTTGAAAATGCAATCACTTGTTTTATTCTAAAGGAAACTAGAAGTTGAAGTAATGCATTATTTAATGGAAGCCAAAAATTAATATACGTATAAAAGTAGGGAGAAATAGTTTTTGAAAAGGATTTAGTGTACATTAGCAAGACAGAATTTTTTTTATTCAAGTTTATTAAAAAATTAACTACGTGGAAAACAAAGAATAACAAATCAATAACAGAAGTGAAGGAGGAGAAATGAGAGGTACTAAATACAAAGTTACACGAAGTCTGTGAAAGATATTTAAAAGATAATTAACATAAATCCCAAGAGCTGAATGAAAGTGTAAAATATGGAAATAACCGAATAATAAGTAAGGGATTACTACAGGATGCTGAAGAGGAAGAAGGAATAGGGGCAAGAGGGAAAGCAAGCATTGGGAGTGTGGTCACACAAGGAAAGGAACGAGGAATGAAATAGAGTGGGTGGGGAACCACGAAGGAATCCGAGGGGTATAACAAAGACGACGGAACACAACGGGTATAACAAGGGGTGTAACATGGACGATGGGACACAAGGGGTGTAACAAGGAAGATGGAACACAAGGGGAGTGACAACGGACAATGGACTGCACAGGTTTAGACAATGAGGAATCACCAAGCAAGAGTCGACTGGATACAGGAAAGGGAGAATGACGGAAGACACAATGAGCCTGACACCAAAGAGACACAGAGACGAGCTAAGTCAGGGAAAGATGAAGAGGAACGCAGAGAGTATAATAAATAGAATATTTTGTGTGGGAATAGGACGAGGGGCTTCCGGGTACGACAGAGGGGACACAAGGAATAGCAGAGGACACAGGATGTGGGAATAGGATGGACACAAAGAGTGTGAGTAAAATGAAGAACAAGGTGGGGGACCTAGGACAAGAATAACCAAGGAATCGCGTAGATAAGGATGAGACAAGGACAAGATAAAGAGGATTTATGTAGCATAAGAAATCAAGAGAATAAACGTCGACAAGGAGACACAATAGGAGGGACAAGGGCGAAGAGACACAATAGGAGAGACTAGGACGAAGAGACACATTAGGAGAGACAAGGATAAGTAGACACAGGAGAAGAGGCGAGGACAAGGAGACACAATAGGAGGGACGAGGAAAAGGAGGCACAATAGAAGGGAAAATGACAAGGAGGCACGAGAGAAGAGACGAGCACAAGGAGACACAATAGGAAGGACGAGGACAAGGAGACAAGAGAAGAGACGAAGACAAGAGGACAATGAGAGGACAGCCATGACACACCAGCTATACAATAAAACTGAAAGCTGTAAGAAGACATATCATAATGGTAAGGAGAGTAAGTGCGTAGAGCACATAATATCAAAAAATAAAGGAGACAAATATATTTTTACTTGTTCCAGTGCAAATAAAACAAAACCCTCTGGGGTAGCGAGTGATTAAACGTTAAGAGGATTCGAGACACTGGAGCAACACACAGTTGACTGAACATTGTTCCATCCTAGCCAGTGGTTAGATAACAGAGAATACTCGACAAATACGACACAGTCATGTGACAGTACATTTGAGAGGATACTCAACGTTGAAATCTGAGGAAATCGCAGCTCAAAATGAAATTGTGGCAAATCTCTCGTGAGGACAAAGTGGATTTTAAAAGCTGCCTGGCGGAGTGAAGAGCCTTTGAGATGGAGAGCTCTCGGGGTGATGGAATAATAAAAGAGAGGTAGAGAGCAAAGAGCGGTAGATGGAGAGGGAAAGAGATAAAGGAAGGGAGAAAGAGTAACGTAAAGGAATAGTGAATGCAGCAGGTAGGGGAAAAAAGATGGAGGAAAGGAGAAGAAAGTAAATGAGAAAAAAAGTGATAGAATAATAACAGTGTGTTAGACAGCAAAAAGAGGTAGATGGAGAGGGAGGAGAGTTAAAGGAAGGGAAAATAAGCAACTTAAGAGAAAGTTGAGTGAGGTAAGGGATAGAAGACGGATGAAAAAACAGGAAATAAATAAGAGGGGGTATTTAAACGGAGAGAGAAGGAGGAAAAGTAGGAGAGAGAGAAAAAGAGGTAAAAAAAAGAAAGACGGAGGGAGATAAATAGAAGGGAGATGAAGAGTGGCAAAAATAAAGGGAAGGAAAAGAGGAAGATAAAGGATGGGACAGGAAGGGAAGGAAAAGAGGAAGATAAAGGATGGGACAGGAAGGGAGGTAAAAGACAAGAAAATGCGAAAGGTGAAGGAAAGGATAGGGAGAAAAGGAGGTAAACCAAGCAAGACTGTGATAGGTAAAGGTTGAGAAAGAGAAAAAGAAAAAAAGGGTATGGACAGATGAAGGTAGAAAAGGGAAGTGAAAAATTCATTCTTTCATTACCTCCTCACTTTTCTAAAACGTCTGCGTGACTTTGGAAAGAGTAATTCCAATTAGAAGACATGATGGTATTTTGTGTTGCAGTAGTGAGATGCTTTATCATAGATCTGTAACAGACTACTGCATCACTGAAATTCTTTCCCTAAGTGCAGTGAAATACTTTATGGTGTTTATTATTAAATTATTGTCAACTTATGTAAAATATATTTAGTTGGATTACGCTAAATTAAATTGCCCTTTTTATAATAAGGTTAGGTAAGTTGTCTAAGGTTCTTTTGGTAAAAAAGTGTTAATTGTTACATTATTATAAATTAAAAATATATGTATATCTTCAAATGTTTAAGATAAAATTTTAGATAGGACTAAATTTCAAATGAGTTCTTGCTAATTGACCAAATTTACCGATTCGGCACGACATATACATACGTGTATATATATATATATATATATATATATATATATATATATATATATATATATATATATATATATTTATTGATAATGTGAGTAGTCACGAAAGCGCTTGGAATTTCTCTATTCTTTCAGAGTGGTTTTGCATATATATACATATATATATATATATATATATATATATATATATATATATATATATATATATATATCTGAATGTGTGTACTCACCTATTTGTGGTTGCAAAGGTCGATTCATAGCTCCTGGCCCCGCCTCTTCACTGATCGCTACTGGGTCCTCTCTCCCCCTGCTCCATGAGCTTCATCATACTTCGTCTTAAAACTATGTATGGTTGCTGCCTCCACTAAGTCACTTGCCAGACTATGACTAAAGAAATACTTTCTAACATCCCTTTGACACATCTAAGTCATCAGTTTTCAATTTTGACCCCTTGTTTCTGTGTCCCATCTCTGGAACATCATGTCTCTCTCCACCTAGTCAATTCCTCGCAATTTTTTCTATGTCATCATTTCTTCCCTAACCTTCCTGTCCTCCAGTGTCGTCAGGCCGATTTCCCTTAACCATAGCTCTGGAACTAGTCTTGTTGCAAATCTTTGCACTTTCTCTAATTTCTTGACGTGCTTGGCTAGGTGTAGGTTCCAAACTGGTGCTGCATACTCCAATATGGGCCTGACGTACACGGTGTACAGTCTAGAACGATTACTTACTGAGGTATGGGAACGCTATTCTCAGGTTTGCCAGGCGTCTATACGCTGCATCAGTTATCTGGTTGATGTGAGCCTCAGGAGATGTGGTTGGTATCATACTCACCCTAAGATCCTTTTTCTTGAGTGAGGTTTGCAGTCTTTGGCCACCTAGAGTGCACTCTGTCTGCAGTCTTCTTTGCGCTTCCCCGATCTTCTTGATTTTGCATTTGGTTGGGTTAAATTCAAGAAGCCAGTTACCTGACCAGACATGCAGCCTGTCCAGGCCTCTCTGTAGCCCTGCCTGATCTTCATCCGATTTAATTCTCCTCTTTAACTTCACATCATCTGCAAACTGGGATACTTCTGAATCTATCCTTTCCGACATGTTATTCACATGTATGTGTGTGTGTGTGTGCGCGCGTGTGTGTGTGTGTGTGTGTGTGTGTGTGTGTGTGTGTGTGTGTGTGTGTGTGTGTGTGTGTGTGTGTGTGTGTGTGTGTGTGTGTGTGTGTGTGTGTGTGTGTGTGTGTGTATGTGTGTGTTTGTGCTTCTGTGTGTATACTCACCTAGTTGTAATCACCTAATTGTGGGTGCAGGGGTCGAGTCGTAGCTCCTGGCCCCGCCTCTTCACTGGTCGCTGCTAAAGCACTCTTCCTGCTCCATGAGCTTTATCATACCTCTTCTTAAAGCTATGCATGGATCCCAGACTATTCCACTTCCCAGACTATTCCACTTCCCAGACTTTTCCACTTCCTGACAACTCTGTGACTAAAGAAATACTTCTTAACATGCCTCTGATTCATTTGAGTCTTCAACTTCCAACTGTGACTCCGTGTTGCTGTGTCCCATCTCTGGAACATCCTGTCCCTGTCCACTTTATTGATTCCTCTCAGTATTTTATTTGTCGTTATCCTATTCTCCCTATCTCTCTTGTCCTCCAGTGCCGTCAGGTTGATTACGTTTAATCTCTTGTCGTAGGGCATGCCCCTTATCTTCGGGAGTAGTCTTGTTGCAAACCTTTGCACTATCTCTAGTTTCCTTACGTGCTTAGCTAAGTGTGGATTCCAAAGTGGTGTTGCATACTCCACTATAGGCCTAACTTACACGGTGTACAGGGTCCTGAATAATTCCTTATTGAGATGTCGAAATGCTGTTCTTAGGTTTGCTATGCACCGTATGCTGCAACAGTTATTTGGCTGATGTGCGCCTCAGGAGATGTGCCAGGTGTTATACTCACTCCAAGATCCTTTTCTTTGAATGAGGTTTGTAGTCTCTGGCCCCCCTAGACTGCGCTCCGTCTACGGCCTTCTTTGCTCTTCCCCAATCTTCATGGCTTTGCACTTGGTGAGGTTGAACTCCAGGAGCCAGTTGTTGTACTAGGATTGCAGCCTCTTCAGATCCCTTTGTAGTTCTGCCTGGTCCTCCTCCTATTGAATTCATATTATCTTCACGTCATCTGCAAACAGGGACACTTCTGAATTTATTGCTTCTGTCATGACGTTCACAAATTCGAGAAATAGCACCGCTCCTAGGACTGACCCCTGTGGAACCCCGGTCGTCACAGGCGCCCACTCTGACACCTCGTCACGTACCATGACTTGCTGTTGTCTTCCTGACAGATATTCCCTGATCCATTGCAGTACGTTCCTTGTTATCCCTGTTCATCCAGCTATCGCACTAATCTCTTGTGTGGAACTGTGTCAAATGCCTTCTTACAATCCAAGAAAATGCAATCTACCCAACCCTTTCCTTTTCTTGCCTTACTGCTGTCACCCTGTTACAGAAGTCCATTAGGTTTGTAAAACAGGATTTCCAGTCCCTGAAACCGTGCTGGCTGTCGTTGATAAGCTCATTCCAGTCTATGTGCTCCACCACTCTTCTCCTGATAATCTTCACCATGACTTTACATTTTATACTATACATACATACTATGCATAATATACTATACTATACACGTCAGTGATACGGTGTGTGTGTGTGTGTACCGTGTCAGGACTTCGTTCCTGGCGAATATATTATCATTATCACCTAGTGGGCTCGCGGGTAGCCAGCCTGTGGATTGGCCTTTGTAAGGGAGAACTAGCTTCGTCTTCTGCCTCCCCGTCCCTTCCCTCATGTCTCAGTGGCACCGTACATTAGTGTCCAGTACGAGTTTTCAAATCAGTGTTTGTGAATCCATTTTTCATCTTAATATTATCATATAGTACCATGGAACCCAAGAGGGATGTGAGTGATACTGGAAGTGGCACGTAAACATTTGAGTATTTAAATCTTGGTATCATGAAGAAAATCGAGATATTAGATAAACTTAAAAGTTGTATAAGTATTATAGAACGGCGAGAGCTTATGGACTTAATGAAGCGTCAGTTCGTTATATGACTAGGAGTGAGGGAAATATTCGACCTTGTATAAAGAATAATCCAAGTGTCACCTCTTGAAAGGAATGACACATAGGTCACAACAGCTAAATAAAACAGGAGACTTACTGACCGAATGGACTGAAGAAAAAACACAGGAAGATGCACCGCTCAAAGTACTATAAAACAGTGTGTGATGAGGAAGGAAAGCCTGAACATTAGTGTCTTTAGCACCAGCTGGTTACGCAAGTTCAAGGTGTATAATAGGTTGCATTATATTGTGTTTTCTGGTGAAAGTGCTTCATCGTATCACACAACAGCAAGTAATTTCCCTGCTGAATTGCAGGAAAATATTTTTGAGGGTGGCTACGAACTACAGCAAGTGTTCAAAGCTGAATATTGGAAGACAATGCCAACAAGAACTTACATTAGTCAGAAAGATAAAAGTGTACCGGGATTCAAGGTAGCAAAGAATCGCTTCAGCTTTCTTCTTTATGATAAAGAAAAATCTAGAAGCAGTGCTCTGAAAGGGGTCTAGAGCAGCTGATGATACTTTACTGTCAGCTGTATAAAATACTACAGGTAAAAGAGACCAGAGATGCAATACAGAATTTTTCGCTTTTCCAGTAAAATCATCGATATTAGTGCCAGAGCCTCACCATCCACCTCAGCTGAAAGTCCACGACCATCTACCTCACCTAACAGTCCACAACCATCCATCTCAGCTGACAATCCATAACTATCCACTTCAGCCAAGAAGGGCAAAGCATCCCTCTCAGCTCTGTTCAGAATCATCGATTAACACCAGCAACCAAAATTTAAGATAAGAAATTGTATTTCTGTAACCTTTTGTAGCCTTAACCAACTCATTAAACATAATGGATCTCGACAACCAGCTACAATTACATTATCATTATTATTAGTTAACAATTTGGAGATCTAAAAAAAGCTGAATGATATTTTTGGGGGGTCCAAGGAAAGTAGCACTATTTCCTAATTTCCAAGTCCCCAGTTAACTTTATGAGAAAGTACATTGTGACAAAGTGTACAGTAACAGTGAATGGTGACTCAGTATATGGTGATATAATGAAAAGTGGCACAGTAGGTGGCACAGTACAAGGTGGCACAATTCATGCTCATTATGACTGTTTTGATTGACACAAATTTACTCTATAATTTCTCGACGTTATTAAAAGAATAACGGGTAGTTTACTGCTGACAGCGCGAACGTCTCTTGAAGACTCACGCGTGCACTATAACAAGCACTGTACATATAATGTGGAGGACGGGTTGCATGGAGACATATAATGAGCCATGTGAAACGAATAAGCTCTGAGTTGACTCACAATTAGCACGTTTTCTGAGACAAATATAACAATAACGCTCTCTGACACGTGAGGCTGGCGTCAAGAGTGGTAAGTCGTGCTGCTTTAAATGTGTTTCCATTCTCAGTGTTGACACACTCAGCACCTGGCTGTAATCTGGGAAAAGAAAACTTTTTTGGGGGGCAGAACTCACCAGTGGGACTGAAGTAGAAATTCGTGTTGAATGAATAAGACAACGAGAGCTTTATGAGAGAGTACATTGATACACAGTGAACGGTGACAGTGAATGGTGACTCAGTATACGGTGATATAATGAATAGTGGCACAGTATAAGGTGACACAATTCAAAACAATGAAGATAATCTAGAAATGAACCTCTGATTCCATACTTGCGGAGATTATAAATATACTAAATAAAATAATTCCTAACAACTGGCATTGAGAAAGAAAAATCTTTACAACAAGTCATTTTAATTTCAAGAAACAAACTGGATATCCCATGAGGCTGGAAAGGAAAATAATAAGTTACAAGGATTTTGACATAAACCAAAAGTGCAGAGTTTTCAGAATATATAAAAATGAAATTATTTAATTCTTGCTAAAAATACACCGTACTACAAGACTAATTATTCAAAAAAAAAATTAAGGTTAATAACAGCAAATAAACAAAAAATTTATATCTTCGTATACAACAAATGTATTCTTGCCACATCTTTCCACTTAATATAACTATTTCTCTGCAATATTAAAAAACAGTTTGCCCAGCTGCCCATGTCTTGTAGCTGTTGAAATTGGCCAAAATATATACATATGTTGAAAGAAAATAAGAAATAATGAAACATGTCTGTCGTAAAATTAAGTGGCCATATATGTTATTCAGAACGAAGAAGCAACTCGCGATGTTTAAAAATTCAGGTACCTTTATAGTCTTATGTTTGCTTTCGGTGTCTGAAATCGAATGAAGATCAGGAACTTCAGGCTATTTATGCAATACAACATTAAGGATATTCTTGGACTTTATAAATCTCATTTTTCTGTAGAATTCAGTTTCCCAAGTATCTCCCACCTTTTCATTTTAGCTACATAATGATTGAGAACTTTATGACTGTGGAAGCAAACATTTACATAGGCTCCTGTTTACCAATTCCTGGTTCGAAAGATCATTGGAATCAATCTCTAGAAGTTTTTTAATTATTATTATAATCATAACCAGGAGCCAAACCAATAAGTGTCATACAGCGCTGCAGGATAGGGTATGCTAAAGATGTAATATATTTAATCAGACCAGCGAACTGACAAAAATTCAAAGAGGGAGTCTGCATCAATGATGGGGCCATCAGCGAGGAAGGACGATACAGTAAGGGCGTTAGAGTGGTGACTATGTAGGAAGTACATTCTGCGTGCCTGCTGGTAGACAGGACAGTCTAATGGAATATGGCAAATTGACACTGGAACTACACTATTCTCACAGAGTGGCACTGGGAGCTTCTCCATGAGATACCCATGAGTGAGATGTGTGTGCCCGATACGAAGACGGAAGAGCGTACTCCCAACCACATCCACGACATCGATGATAAGGAAAATAGAAACTTAAACACGACTTGTTAGAATATAATTTGTTATGAATCAACTCAGACCAACGTTATTTGCCAATGGTAGCGAAGTTGGCTAGGGATTACAGCAAAAGTCTGAAAATGAAATACCCCTATATGAAACTGTGAAGGTCAGTACCGTTGACGGTGTAGCAAAGTGTGCCTGCTCGTTGATCTGAACACCCACATGACCAGGGACCCAACAGAAAACGACTTCTTTGTTTTTGCAACCAGAGGGGATGAGGTTAATTATTTTTTTTGATAGCCTGCAAAGCATTAAAGGAGTCTGAAACTACCACGAATGTTAAGGTAGGCATGAATTCAGTACGTATAATCGCTATGAGAATTGCATACAGTTCAACTTTGAAAATGCTAGCTGAGTCTAATAAATGACCTCGCA
>NC_091302.1:14985817-15150817 GCF_038502225.1 Cherax quadricarinatus | reverse complement strand
GATCTGAGCCCAGACCATTGCGTTGCATGTCACCCATTGTGACCGTTGACAGCTGACGTTAGTCAATCCAGGAGACAGATTACGAGCGTCTGAGCCCCCAAGTGCAGAAAGCTCTTATGCTCGCCGCTCACAGACGCCATTCCTGAGTCGTACCTACTACAACTCCCCAATGAGACTCGTTTCACTCCACCTCCTGGCCATCAGATTGCAGGTATGTGAAGAAAACCAGTCTGAAGATGCTTGGACTAACCTCTGCTATGACTCCAACAGTCGAGAGGATGACATCGTCAAGCCACAATAGCCCTATCAGCAGGTAACTGTTTGACTCGTGTCACAGCTTCAGTGAGCAACCTCCACAAAGTATGATGTCACTCTGACTGCTAGCCCACTCACTCCAGTTATGGTGTATGCTACTATGACTCCCAGATATTCGGCTGAGCCGTTCCTTCTACGACTCGCTCCACTCTCACCGGCAGTGGTGGCCCCAGCAACAGTACCAGCTGAGAAATGTCTTCCTGAGTCACTTGCCAGAAGTCCTACCCAGTTGCCGAGTACTGACGACGCCTCACTCGAGGGGACCAGCAGGTTGTGCCCCAGGATGACTGAACCCTGCAACGACCACTCCCCAATGACTGCTTCACTGTTCCAAATGAGATCGTACCCTGTTACGTCACAGCTCAGCCGCAACAATGTTTCCTGAAGTTGCAGCATCTGTCCAGACGCACGAAGGCATGCAATGATGCCGTCAGAGCTCACTGTCTTGGACAACGATGTTTATCACCCCCCCTTTTTTTCTTCTCTCCCTGTATTAAATTTTTTTTGTATATGTCCACATGTATATACGTATATGTTTATATTCTGTGTTCTGTTCCCTGTTCATGAGAGAAACCGAGTTTTTTTATCAGTCAAGCATGGTCGAGGACGACCATGGGTAGGTGGCCAAGCGATGCATATTCACTTGGGTTCATATTTCGCAGCACTATGGTGGTGCCATCTATAGGCCTACCAAATTCAGCCTGCACCACACTCACTCTGCCTCACTTTGGCAACGACTCTGTCACTCTCTCGCGGACATGGCCCTCCTGGGCCAGGGGACTTAAACACACTGTCTGTGTTCCATGAACCCAAATATACCAAGAATCCAAATAAAACAACCCTCCGGAGCCTATCATTCATTCCTGCTGCCAGATCAACAGGCAATAATCCTCGACGATATGATGGTGATGATGATAGTGGTAATGTGGTGGTGGTGATATTGGTGGGGGTAATGGTGGTGGTAATAGTGGTGGGGTAATAGTGGTGGGGTAATGGTGATGGGGTGATGGTGGTAGGGTAGTGGTGGTGACAGTGATGGTCGTGTGGTAGTGGTGGTGGTGGTGTGGGTAGTGCTGGTGGTGGTGCAGTATTTTGTGGTGGTGGTAGTGGTGGGGCAGTATTGGGTAGTTGTGGTGGTGCTGTGGTGTGTTGGTGATAATGGTGCGGTAGTGGTGTTGGTGGTGGTGGGGTCGTTGTGGTGAGGGTAGAGATGGTGGTGATATAGGTGGTAATAGTGATGGTGGTAATGACTTGTGATGGTGGTTGTGTGTGTGAGAGAGAAAGGGGGAGAGACAGAGACAGAGCCGAAGATGGGTAACAAAAAAAGTTGGAACACCTCAATGGTCGCTAACGAGGGAGCAGTCGCAGAGTTTTCTAATTCTGCGTCAAACTGTATTGGCGGCGCCCAGACTTGTGGGGGAAAAAAACTTGAGCACACGAAAGGAAAGAAACTTTTAATATCTTTTATTTGATCATTTGAGGGGTCGTGTTCTGTTTTAACAGTTCTCGTTAACGTTACCATGTTGTTAATGCTGAAATAGGAAAATTAGATACCAGTTATATTCTTTCATTATGAATGCTCTCACGACGGTTGTGGTTATTATTATAATCAAAAAGAAATGCTAAACCTAAAAGAGTCATACAGCACCCTTGTTGTGAATACAGTTTAACTGATCTTACAGTTACAAAATATCTTGCTACAGTAAGGTCGTTGTGTCATAAATTCAGAAGAATTTTATGTATATTTTTATTCATGTAAACCATTTATTCAGTGCATTCTCTTGATAGTCATCAATATTTCTGAATAACAGCTCTTCCTGTGTCGCGAAATAGAGGGAATTTAGACTACAGCTCTGAGCTGTTTAGTAAATCAGAGAAAAATCTGCATTCCAGTAGTAATGTAAAGCTTACTTCGTTGTCTAGTGACTTATATTTCATGATTTTTAAGATCATTCTTCTTCCACTTCTCCGTCACTTCAACACCCACCCACCGTCCCTATTCTATTTAACCTAATTTTATTTTATTCATAATAGTAAAGGCTAGGTATTTACGAATGTGAAAAACAATAACACATTGTAGGAATGCGCTGTAAAAATTTAGACAGAGGTTAGGTAGCGTTCATCAGAAAACAGAACAAGTGTTTCCTGACGAGGGTCTTAGTTGATGACCCGCCGTTGAACCTTTTGGTCATCTGACCGAGCCCTTCCACTGGCTTACCGGTCCACCCCTTTAAAATTATGGTCATAGTTATAACCATTTTTTTATATAGACAGAAGTTGCGTTGGCTAATGCGGCCAACACTCCTTAATCTTGCTCACTGCCACATCAAATGCTCCAACATGGTGCTCACTGCCACATCAAATGCTCCAACATGGTGCTCACTGCCACATCAAATGCTCCAACATGGTGCTCATTGCCACATCAAATGCTCCAACATGGTGCTCACTGCCACATCAAATGCTCCAACATGGTGCTCACTGCCACATCAAATGCTTCAACATGGTGCTCATTGCTACATCAAATGCTCGAACATGGTGCTCACTGCCATATCAAGTGATCGAAAATGACACTGACAGGTGAAACGCTCGAACATGGTGTTCGCTGACGGATGAAACGCTTGAACATAGTGTTCACTGCCCAGAGATTCTTGTTCCATAGCCGGATTAACGTCGTGAGACTCTTGTGCACTTTTGCAATCAGAGCTTAAATATTTCTATTTATTTTCATGATCAATGACTTAAGAAATCGTAATGACACGATTGCAAATAAACCATACCCCCGGCCGGGATTGAACCCGCGGTCATAGAGTCTCAAAACTCCAGCCCGTCGCGCTAGCCACTAGACCAGCTAGCCACAATAAGATTCATCCAACTAGGTATATTTCTACACCATAGGAAAGTTAGCACAGGCACCTCT
This sequence comes from Cherax quadricarinatus, assembly GCF_038502225.1. Classification (NCBI taxonomy): domain Eukaryota; kingdom Metazoa; phylum Arthropoda; class Malacostraca; order Decapoda; family Parastacidae; genus Cherax; species Cherax quadricarinatus. The sequence continues at coordinate 15,147,585 of NC_091302.1, read as the reverse complement.
GTGACCACAAATGCAAGTTTTTACAGACGAATCTCCAGCTAGCGTGGCCGTGACGAACTCTAGCTCAAGTCCCTTCACTGCCGTCAACATGACGGGCTGGAGTTTTGAGACTCTATGACCGCGGGTTCAATCCCGGCCGGGGGTATGGTTTATTTGCAATCGTGTCATTACGATTTCTTAAGTCATGTTGACGGCAGTGAAGGGACTTGAGCTAGAGTTCGTCACGGCCACGCTAGCTGGAGATTCGTCTGTAAAAACTTGCATTTGTGGTCACAGAGGTGCCTGTGCTAACTTTCCTATGGTGTAGAAATATACCTAGTTGGATGAATCTTATTGTGGCTAGCTGGTCTAGTGGCTAGCGCGACGGGCTGGAGTTTTGAGACTCTATGACCGCGGGTTCAATCCCGGCCGGGGGTATGGTTCATGATCAATGCTTTGAGACTGTTGAGCTCGGATGTGAGAAACAATGAAATTTTTGGTTCACTAGCGTTTTCTACACTCACAGATTGGTTCTCACTTGCACGGTCTATGCTCTGGGATCGCCGCAGTTAATTCTTCAGTTTTACCTTGTGTGATGATGAGTGATTTGAATGCAGATAATACACGAAAAAATTGCGGTGGAAAAATTTAGTGTCAGAAATCACCATGATGATGAATATATGTTGATGGTATTTGTTATGTTATTAATGTTTTTGATGATGGTAGTTATTATTATGACTACGATACTACTAGTGTCTCCGATAATACTGTTGATGGATTTGGTGATCGAAATAATGGTGATAACATCTGTAAAGAGTGATATTTTTTAAATACGCACCTAACAAGGTTGTTGATATATGATCCATATGGGATCACATATCTTCGTTGATTTGTACTCGTTGCTGAATCTGTATTCTGTTTCTTATTTACTTGTACCCTCCCTTGTTTATGTAACCATACATTTGTTTTCGTTGAATTACATAAGCCACCCCTCTTACAAACTGTACTTGCTTCCTAGTATACACAATTACCATGTTTTCTTGAAATCATCAGCGAATGGAAGACAGAGTTCTAGCTCTTCCGGTTTTGCATTAACATTTACCAGTTAGGGACGCAGTTACGATCCTTTTGTAACATTCCTTGGCATTTTTGTATATACTAATACCACCACTATCTGTCTCCTTTACTTTAGATATCTCATAGCTCACTCTAATAGTTTAACTCTTTTCCTGTATATTTTCTCGAGTTCTTAGCCCTGTCTGTAATACTGTATTGTTATAATTTCCCCCAATCAAACAATGTGTAGTCCAATTATGCATACCTCTCTTTCTTTATTACTATTAACTATAGATCTCCACCCCTCAAGGAAGGTTCCTTGATGTTAGTGAGGGGCTCTTGGTTTAGGGAATTGGATCTGTGCTCCAGTTCCCCGAATTAAGCCTGAATGCCTTCCACATCCCCCCCCCTAGGCGCTGTATAATCCTCCGGGTTTAGCGCTTCCCCCTTGATTATAATAATAATAATATAGACCTCCAGAAGTTATAGGAGATCGCATTTATTATCCATAACTCCGTGCAGGCTGCGTTGTATAAAACATCTTCTGTCAAGATACTCCGCCACACATTTTCTGATTTTTCATCTCTGTAAAGAAAAGGGGTAAAGAGCATGTGTTTGTTTCATGTTTTTGTACCCCTCTTGTTAGAGTCTTCAGTTCTCTCTCAAGAGGGGCAGTATATGGCGCCATCTTAGGGTTTCTGTTCTATTCTCACTTTTTCTTTCGTCAAGGGAGAAGATTTTGGTCTCCTTACTTCACCTACGCCTGTCCTTCAGTCTAGGTAAGCACTTCTTTGGTTTTTGAAAGGCTCGGAGTGCATTTCTGTACTGTACAGCTTCATGTATGTTAATCTTCTGTTTTCTTCGTCCTCAGTTTATGCCTCGTTCCCAGTGGAGAGAGATGAATGGGAGCGGGATTTTTTTTCTCCATAATATATCTAGAGTTTGGGCCCAGAAGAATATTGCGTGACCTGCTGTGATCGAAACGAATCTCTGAATTACTTAGGGCTTCACAAAGAGCGCCTTGGCAAGCTTGAGTGAGCTTGACAATAGTCTGCTGGTGAACCTGCCTGTCACATGAAGGCGTCTGAACGACCATACTTCTCCTGGTCAACCTTCACTAACTTGTAAATTAACCTGCTTGTGACAAGGTAAAATTGTTGACACTTCACTGAAAGTAGGCTTATCACCTTCGAAGAATGTCATGCACATTAGCAAAACAATTCCCAGAACAGGCGGACCTCGAACCCATGGCAAGAGAGCCTTAAAACAAAGACGGCGGCAAGGGTTTCCTCCTCCATTATAAATTTAAGTAGTCTGGTTTCTTTAATGTGTGGATATTTAATAAAGGTGTTCAGATTTTCTTTAGTTTGGTTAACCCTTCTTTCCATTGTTTCTTCCCACAAGTTTCCCATAAAAAACCTAACCTTTTTATTTTCTTTCCTTAACAATCTCCACTTACTTATAAGCCTAACAAGACTAGTCTTTAAAAGGGAAAGCACTAAAATAACTGATCTAACAGCTACACCATATTATAAAATTAAATAGTGTGTTAAAGTACATAAATCGAATGTTGCACACTTCGTAACAAAACTGCTTAGTTATATGTAGCTGTTTAATTGCCTAATATTACAAGAAATCTCAAAAATGATTTACCAATGTTTGCTGAACTGGGTAAAACTTTCTTGTGGATAATAACTGCTAGAAGTAAATGGTTTTAACATGGGTCTCCATCTTGTATGAGTCTTCGGCAATTCTGCATTGCCTACCCAACAAAGGTTACAGGACGAGTTCTCCTCACTGTTCGTTCCATCTAGGCTTAATTGCTCTTGGAGAAACAACAAATGATGTTTTAAGTCTCTACAATCTTTAACATTTTCTAAATATTCCCCACACCCTCTTTCTCATCCCACCTTTCCTCACCCCCCTTTTTTCTACATTCAGTCTTTTGGAATTTTTCCTCTGAAATTTTGCTCCCAGGTCGAGGAAATAATCATTGTCCATCCCATTCCGTTGAAGCCTAGGTTGTTGGTGTTGCTGGGGAAACTGGATCACCCGAGAATAGCCTAATCCCGTTCCAGAGGGTGGCTTACGTGTCTCCTTCGGGTGACGAGTACGTCTCTAGAGGCTGCCTGTCTGTTCTAGGAGGTGGTGGCGGGTTTCCGGCCGCCCTGTTTTGTCCGGTGAGGTGGATGTGAGGTTGTTATCTTGGACTGCTTGTTTTTAGACATTAAGAGGAGGGTAGGGAAATAAATGGTATAAAATACCGACACAATGGAAATATAAACACACATGCAGTATAATGTGATCCTTTAATGACAATGTTTCGCCCACACAGTGGGCTTTTACAAGTCACAAACAGATCTACCTGGGGTAGAAGGTACGCGAGTATTTATAGTCAGGTTCAGAATGCTATGGTCAGGTGGAGAATGCTGCATCCGATGATCTACCGAGTGGGGTTATAGTCTAAAATCTTGGGTAGCTTGGAAGGGAGATTGGATAAGTTTGTGAGCAGACCCCTGGCAGTCTTCAAGCTGGCACTGGACAAGCACCTAAAGTCAGTTCCTGATCAGCCGGGTTGTGGCTCGTACGTTGGTTTGCGTGCAGCCAGCAGCAACAGCCTGGTTGATCAGGCTCTGATCCACCAGGAGGCCTGGTCACAGACCGGGCCGCGGGGGCGTTGACCCCCGGAACTCTCTCCAGGTAAACTCCAGACCTTCTGCAGTGTTCCTCCATTCCTATGCTCTTAGGTGGGATAACGATAAAGTTTCTTAACAAGTGGTTTAGCTATGTTATAGAAGCCATTGTTCTGGTTGAAGTTGTTGGTCATAGAGATAAGCGATGATTCCAGAATTCTTCGGTAGCGAGTGTTGTCTTCTCTGGCGATAAGTCTTGAGTTTCTGTAGTTTATTAAATGGTTGTGTGAATTACGGTGTTGTACACAGGCATTCCTTGTATCGTCAGACCTGCTTGCGTATTGGCGTTCTGAAATACGTGTTTGGAGATCTCTTGAATGTTTCGCCCACGTATAATTTGCTGTAGTCATTACAAGGGATTATGTATACCCCTGCAGAGGATGGAAGCTTGTCCTGTCTATTAATGGTAATGTCCTTGATAGTCGTGGTTGTGGAGGTAGATACTTGGAATGAGGTATTGGAAAAGATGTTGGAAACGTGTTTGGCAATGGAGTTGGTGGGGAGGACTATGTATCTCTTCTCGGCAGTATCTTCTCTGGGTGTGTTGAAGATGTTTAATTCCCGTCGTCTGCAGTCTCTGATGAAGTGACGAGGATAGTGGAGTTTAGAAAATACTTGTTCAGTTTTAGTGCATTCTTCCTCAAGAAACTCATTGCTGCAGATTCTGAGTGAGCGCAGGAAGAAGCTTATAATTACACCACGTTTAGTTTTTGTGTCGTGGTGAGAGTAGAAGTGGAGAAGATCGTTTTGGTTGGTGGGTTTTCGATAGACTTTAAAACGAAGTTCATGGTCGGCTTTGCAGAGAAGAACATCAAGGAAAGGAAGAGTGTAGTCTACTTCTTCAAGTATGAACTGGATTGAAGGCTCGACCTGGTTGAGCTTGTCTTGGAGAGCTTGAACATTGAAGCGTCTGGGAGTTATGAGGAGAATGTCATCAACATAACGGAGCCAGGTGACAGACGAAGGAATAATGGTGGAGAAACGCTCGGCTTCCAGATGTTCCAGGACGGCACTGAGTGGCGAACCCATGGGTAGTCCAAAAGTCTGCTGAGAGGTGATTTTATTACCTCCCTAATTTCTCCGTATTCACTCTGGCCTTCCCTTCATTTATCCACATTGTCCATTCAGTATCTCACTTTTCTTTGCATCCTTGGGAAGGTGCGGCGATTCGTGTCTTTTATTCCCACTTCCATGTACGAAAGCTCTTGATTCCATTTTCTTACTTCCCATCTCATTCTCATGCCATTACATGAGCAGCAGTTTTTTTTCTGGGCAGAGGTCATTTATTAGATTCAGCTACCATTTTCACAGCTGAATTTTACGCAGTTCTCATGGCTGTTATGCGCATTGTATCCCTGTCCACCTCACCATTCGTAGTTGTTTCAAACTCATTTAGTACTTTACAGACTATACAAAAACTGGATTCTCATGTCCTCGTCGTATACAACTTTGGTTGATTCGCATTTCTAGTAAAATCAAAGACCATTTTTCGCTGGGTACCTGGACATGTAGATATTCGGGGTAACGAGCAGATGAACTCAACTGCGTGGTCAACTGTTATGACTTCACTTCGTATAGGGGTATTCCATTCTCAGATTATTTCGCAGTAATTTCTAGACAACTTCGCAACTGTTGGCAACAACAGCCCTCCAAGTTGATCCTTAACAAATTGCATTTTCTCAGGCCTTGTTTGGGTTTCTGGTCTTCTTATCATCGTTATTGTGTTTGGGAGACTACGCTCTCCCGCCGAGGTATCGGAGACACACGTCTCACTCATGGGTATCTCATGGAGAAGCTCTAAGCGCCACTATGAGAACTGTCGAGTGCCATTTTCAGTTTGCCATATAATAATAGAGTATCCTGTCTACCAGCGAGCATGCAGGATTTACCTCCGGAGTCGTCACAGCTCTGAAGCTCTTAATTTATCTGACCTCTTCGCTGACAGCCGCACCTTTGACACAGACTCCCTCTATGACATTTGGTCAGTAACTGCTCTCTTACACCAACTTTGATTACATTTTCCCTTTAGCATTCCTCACTACCCTTACTGACTCAACCTCTTACAAACTCCTAACTCTCACTGGTCTCTGATCTTCGCATAATTCATCTTTAACACATCCAGCCCTGCAGCGCTGTTTGACCCTTGTGAGTTTAGTGCTTAGTTTTGATTTCGATAATAATAACAACAACAGGGATGCATATTGTCCCAGTTATGTCCCAGTCGTTAAAAGTATTACTAACAGGAGGCCAAAGTTTCCAGGTGTTTCTTCCGAGTTATGCATCAATCAGCATTGATGGAAATTACTGCATTTGTGACATTATACCAAACTGAAGAATACTGGTGAAAGGGTTTAATCCTTGGACTATAAAACTTAATTAACAATTGTGTTTTCTTCGCATTAAGTTCCGTTCAACGCAGTTCTCTGCCACATTCTCCTCACCTCCTTATGCTATTGTTGCCTTCTCTTCACAGTATATCTTCTAAGGATTTCTCTCTCTCTCTCTCTCTCTCTCTTTCTCTCTCTCTCTCTCTCTCTCTCTCTCTCTCTCTCTCTCTCTCCGAAAATACCTATCTCTACCATCCAGTGTTTAACATTTGGCATCTAAGTTTCATCCATGAAAGTAATCAATAGATTTTGCAAAACATCACCTGGATGTGGAATGCGGCAGTGATGTGGATGACAGTGTTCTACACGAATGATAAATTTACCTTCCCACATTCCATCTTCCTCTTAATTCTCCTTTATCTCTCCAGTTGCTACTGGTAATTTTTCGTTATTGTACACTTTAGTTTTTCCCCTCTTGCTCATCTTTTCTCATCCTTACTTCATCTTTATTCTCATAAATGACGTATCATTCTACTATTCCTTATTCATGTTCATCCCCCTTGCTCTGTTCTCCACCAGTTCATTCTTCCTCCTTACTCCATGTTTTCTCTTCAGAATCGACCCATAATCATCGCATTTGACCTTCGTCCATCATTCTCCTTCATTACTCACACTTCATTTCCACTCCCTCATTTTCTCTCATAATCGCTTCATCATTCTTGGTCACCCTCACTCTTTTCTTCCAGTATCTCTTCTTCACTTTTCCTTCTCGCTCTCCATCATGTTCATTCAGAGACACCGCTATCATTCTCCTTCTTCACCTTCTTTTCTTTATTATGCCATTATTCTTCCTCCCCACCCTAATTCCAGGAATCTCCTTCCTTGCCCACTCTCTCCCTCACCCTCACTCCATCACTCTCCCTGCCTGCCATTAGTAAATCACTGCTGGGCCATTCCACCGTCATTGTTGATGTATCTCTCTTTTCCACAGTGTGAGTTTTCTGTGATCATGTCATCTGCTCTTCCTAAAGTTATTGAAATATACACGCACCAATCCCACACACACACACACACACAGTGATGTAGTGGATGAAGGATCCATACGTAGCTTTAAGAAGAGGTATGATAAAGTTCATAGAGCAGGGAGAGTGACCTAGTAGCGACCCGTGAAGAGGGGGCCAGGAGCTGTGAATCGACCCTTGCAACTACAACTAGGTGAGTACACACACACACACACACACACACACACACACACACACACACACACACACACACACACACACACACACACCACACGCAAGTTATGATTCGACCCCAACAATCACAGTTAGGTGAATACATACACACATCACACGCACCACATCCGAATACTATATACATATATATTATTCACGATAAACGCAAATAAACTATCAGACTAATACAGAACAAGCCACTAGGGAATGGAAGAAACTAGCTCTAGGTCTTTTAGTTTCACCAGCTCCTCTTCAAGAGCTATGCAGTATTGCAAGGGGTGCAGTAGGTTGGTAGAGCGGAAAATTCTCGGAGGTAGGAAGACTGATCCCGTTTCCAAAAACGCCGGACCTTACCTGCCTTCACTTGCATTCCCCTCTCGTACCCCTCTATCACCCCCGCCCCTATGTAGGGAATAAAGCTAATCTAGGTTAGGAAATAAAGATTCGATTAGAAGGGGATTCTGTTTCGTCGAAGGAGTAGATTATCCTCATGATACAGCTTTTCGAACAAGGAGAAAAGTGTTCTCTGCTACTGGTGTCTTAATTTCCACCTGTCGGCTTTTGCTGTTGTCTACCTAATCTAGGTTTATATGGGGTAAAGCTCTTTCTTTGTCAATAGACGAAGAATTAGGAACTGGATTGAGTTGAGTGGATGAGAAGGAAGAAGCACAAAGTGACAGAAAGATGGAGGAGAGTATAGGAGAATTAGATCAGTCATGGCACCACCCGCCACACTAACTGGAGTCAGGGAAACTGCACTTCTCAAAACGAAAGTTTCATAATAGAAAACACAATAGAAAATAAATCTGAAGTTAGGTGTGACAATATAAGGATTTAACATGGACTGAAATGTTGTCTAAAGACTCCTTCTCCAAGTGCGGAATATTTGTGAATAACTCCCCTGACATCAATATCAGAGACTAGTCATAAGCGAGGCATGGAGAGTGGTCAGTTCCGTGGGCTTACCTCTTCCCTACTGCCTGATGTAAAACTGATCCCCTACACCACCAGTCACTTCTCGCCAATCTAAAGCCTCAGTTTCCCCCCGTTTTTCCTCCTTCCGTGCAGCTGGAATTGAAAGATCTCATGCATATCTAGTGAACCCAAAATGATAGCTTGACCATGTTCTCATTGTCCTGCTAAAGATTCCAGTACAGGTTGCCAAATTCCATCTTATAATGTGCAAAACCTGTTCTGCTTGAAGTAAGACGGCTTGGTAATATATGTTTTTTTTCCCCTTAAGCATGTACTTGTCCCGCTCTGTCTATCTCGCTCTCTCTTGCTCGCTCTTTCTCTTTCTCATTCACTCTCTCGCTCTTTCCCTCTCGCTCTTACTCCCTCGCCCTCTCGTTATTTCTTGCTCTTCCTCTCTTCCTCTTTCTTCTTCTCTCGTTTCCTATCAATGGAAGAAGAATTAGGAACTGCGTTGAGTTCAATGGATGAGGAGGAAGAAACACAAAGCGACGGAAAGATGGAGAGTATTGAGGAGTTAGAGGAGTGGTATTGAGAACTGTATTCGGGTCAGTCATGCACCACCCCTCACACTAACTGGTTTCAGGGATACTGCACTTTAATCGCTCCCTAACAAAAACAAATATCTTTTAAATAATTGCTTGAAGCTCGTCTAGTAATTTCAGTATCAGGTCCAACAGAGACGCACCCTTGGCGTAAGGAAGGCAGCCAAATTTCCTTTTATGGTCTAATAATTTTTTTATCAGAATTATCAAAATTCTAGATGGAAAAAATATAAACGGTTTCATTAAAGAACTCTGGTATTTTCTAAGAAAATGACCATATGAGAGATATCCAAGAATTATTGACATTACTGTTGTACCATGAAGTTTTTTGCTATAATTCTGAATGATATATTGCTTTATAATTACGTGAATTCATGTCATCATTGTGTATGGTTAGAGACCCGACATTATGGATAAACAGACACATACTCTTGTTGGTACGATGAATTTTTATACATTGTCAGTTATTAATGCAATATTTCATTAGCATGACTAAGACATTAAAACAATAGGCATATTAATAATAATAATAATAATAATAATAATAACAATAATAATAATATCTTTATTTACTACATGTACAAGGTATACAGGCCTAGCTGACATCAGTGACCTACTATATAGAAAACCCCTTGTTATGCTGAGCATTTGGGGCAAATTTGGTTAGTGTCCCAGGATGCGACCCACACCAGTCGACTAACACCCAGGTACCCATTGTACTGATGGGTGAACATGGACAACAGGTGTAAAGAAACACGCCCAATGTTTCTACCCTGGCTGGGAATCGAACCCAGATCCTCGCCGTGTGAAGCGAGAGCTTTAGCCACCAGGCCACCAGAATAAATAATAATCTAAACATGAACTTTTAACAACCGTGAATTATTATATTCTTGAATATACGCGGATGTGCATATCGTGAGGCTAATTGGTGGCTACACAAAGGATACTGAAACACTTAAAAATGAGTAATTAGAGATGCCGAGGAATGCTTAAAAAAGACAAGAGTCTGATGGTTGCCAAGGCAACTACGATGAGCAAGGACAGAGTTAGATGGAAAGGTCTCTGGGCACGAGGCTGGGGTAGGAAGTGACCAGAGGAGTAGGGCTGTGAGGTAGACAACGATTTTGAAAGGCATTGTTCTATCTATCAAGTTGAATCAGGTTTCTGTTACAGCAATAATATCAGTGCTTCCTGCGCATGCAATTAATATTAGCTCTTATCACTACTTTTCCTTCATTCATCTGTGTTTTCGTCTTTCAGCAATGCATTTTTAAATTTTCGTTGTATTCTTACTATCTACTATTTATCTAAGCTGATAAGTTCAGGAATAGTTTTCTACGTAATGTGTTTTTTACAAGTGAGAGTTGAGCGCCAAGTGACTATCACTTGCAGCTGTGTTGGACATTACATTTCAGTATCGTTCATCAACTCCGCCCTCTGCAGCTGCTAATCTATAAACTGCATGGAACAGCTTTTCAAACTGCCTCTTTGACGCAACGATCCGAGACACACTTGACGATAACGATGTATCCACTGTTCAGAATTTCTAATGAGAAGAGACAAATAAATACATAAATAGTGTATGTGTGTGTGTAATCACCTAATTGTAGTTGCAGGGGTCGATTCATAGCTCCTGGCCCTGCTTCTTCACTGGTCGCCACTAGGTCCACTCTCCCTGCTCCATGGGCTTTATCATACCTCTTCTTAAAGCTTTGTATGTTACCCGCCTCCACTACCTCACTTTCCAGACTGTTCCAGTTCCTGACAATTCCATGGCTGAAGAAATACTTCTTAACATCCCTGTGACCCATATGAGTCTTCACATTCCAATTGTGACCCCTTGTTGCTGTGTATTACTAATACAGGTATAGTATGGCCTGCGTCTTGGACATAATGGGTTTCAAAGTGGAGAAAATTTGTGTTTCCTTCAGATATAATTTGCCAAATAAATACAAATATGTATAGTTATGTACACTATGTACAGAGGTTGAATAGTAAGTGTACCACAAGGTGACAAACGAGGGCAAAAGCAGAAACAAGAGAGAGTGCACCGTATGAACCAGCAGCTCAGGCAAGGCTATCAGTTCACTTACCACAAGTGAACCACTTTGTTTCAGCTTTGGCGGGTTTTTCTGTGATTGGCCAATGAATCAAGGTACTGATTTAACGACGGGTAACTATTGATCGTTAAACCCTTAGCACCCAGTTCGCTGGTTGGCAAGTAGCCTATATGGGAGTGTGACACGCCAAATAAAATGTAATGTACTCTTAGCATACCACACTGTGTCCCATCTTTGGAACATCCTGTCTCTGTTCACCTTGTCGATTCCTCTCAGTATTTTATATGTTGTCCATGTCCTTCCTGTTCTCCAGTGTCGTCAGGTCGAGTTTTCTTAAACTCTTCTCGTAGGACATGCCACTTAGCTCCGGGATTAGTCTTGTTGCAAACCTTTGCAATTTCTCTAGTTTCCTGACGGGCTTGGCCAGGTGAAGATTCCAAACTGGAACTGCATACGCCAATATGGGCTTGACGTACACGGTGTACAAGGTCCGGAACGACTCCTTACTGAGATGTCGGAATATTATTCTTAGGTTTGCTAGTCTCCCATATGTTGCAGCAGTTATTTGGTTGATGTGCGCCTCAGATGTGTTCAGTATTATACACACTCCAAGATTTTTTTCCTTGAGTGAGGTTTGCACTCTTTGGCCCCCGAGACTGTACACTGCGGTCTTATTTGCCCTTCCCCGATCTTCATGACTTTGCACTTGGTGGGATTGCAATCCAGGAGCCAGTTGCTCTACCAGACCTGCAGCCTGTCCAGATCCCTCTGTAGTCCTCCCTGGTCCTCCTCCGATTGAATTCTCCTCATCAACTTCACATCCTCTTGCTTCAGTCTCAAATTCCTTCTTGAAGTTAAAAATTACTACAGCCCACTCACCCCTCCTACTCCTCTCTCAATTCCGTTACTTCTCACCTTTCCAAGACGCTGATGAGACAAGATTTACGATCTCTGAACTGTGATTATTAATGTTTATGAAACCATATCCCTATAAGTGCTCTACCACCCTACTTCTGATTATCTTTTCTATTACACTCCTTGTTAGTGAAACTAGTTGTAGTTCAACCTTTCCTGTGTGTCTTCCTTTCTTAAAAGTAAACGCTAATAATAATAATAATAATAATAATAATAATAATAATAATAATAATAATAATAATAATAAATCTTCATATATACAAGTACATGTACAAGGTATACAGGCCTAGCTGACATCAATTACATACTACTATACAGAAAGCTGCTTATTATGCATAGCATTTCGGGCAAATTAGGTCAGTTTTGACCCGGATACGACCCACACCAGTCGACAAACTCCTAGGTACCCATTTTACTGATGGGGAACATAGACAACCAGTGTTGAGAAACACGCCCAATGTTTCTACTCTCGACGGGAATCGAACCCAGCCCCTCACCATGTGAAGAAACAGCTTTATCCACCAAGCCACTGACTTTCAAATTTCAAATAAGTGTCTTTTGTCCGCTGAGTTGTAAATCTTAGCTAGTGACTTGGATGGTGCTTTTGCTCCCTCTCACAGAATGCACGGATACACCTTGGATATATCTCATTCCGTCAAAAGATTTTTTTTGTTATCTGTTTTTTGTTAAGTGTATATAGTCTTACTAGACTATATACACTATATGCATCTGTGACTCTTAGCGTTCTTTCTCCTGGCTTTCTGGTTTGACCTGTTTCCACTACATGTGTGTGTGTGTGTATTCACCTATGTGTAGTCACGTTCATGTGGCTGCAGACGTCAAGTCACAGCTCCTGGCCCCGACTCTTCGCTTGTCGTTACTGGAACCTTTTTTGACTTCAAAAGCCTTATCGTACCTCTTCTTAAATCTGTGTGCATGTGTGTACTCACCTAATTCGTACTCACCTAGTTGTGATTGCAGGGGTTGATTCAAAGCTCCTGGCCCCGCCTCATCGCTGGTCGCTACTAATCACAGTCTCCCTGTTCCATGAGATTTATCACACCTGTTATTAAAGCTGTGTATTGATCATGCCTCCACTACATCACTTTTCAGACTGTTCCAATTCCTGACATCTCTGTGACAAAAGAAATACTTCCTAACACCCCTATAACTCATCTCAGTCTATAACTTCCAACTGTGGCCCCTTGTCGTTGTGTCCCATCTCTGGAACATCTTGTCTCAGTCCGCCTTGTCTATTCCTTTCAGCATTTCGTGTCATCCAGTGTTGTCAGGTAGATTTCCTTTAACCTCTCCTCGTAGGACATTCCCCTTAGCTCCGGGACTAGTCTCGTTGCAAATCTTTGCACATTCTCTAATTTCCTGACGTGCTTAGCCAGGTGTGAGTTCCAAACTGGTGCTGCATACTCCAGTATGGGTCTGACATACAAGGTGTACAAGGTCTTGCACGATTCCTTACTGAGATGTCGGAATGCCATTCTTAGGTTTGAAGAGATGTGCTCGGTATTATACTCACCCCAAAATCCTTTTCCTTGAGTGAGGTTTGTAGTCTTTGGCTCCCTAGACTGTACTCTGTCTACGGTCTTCTTTGCCTTTCCCCAATCTACATGCTGTGCAGCTGCGAGGTTGAACTCCAGGAGCCAGTTTCTGAACTAGGCATGCAACCTGTCCAGATCCCTTTGAAGTCCTGCCTGGTCCTCCTCTGATTGAATTCTCCTCCTTAACTTCATATCGTTTGCAAACAAGGACCCATCTGAGTCTATTCCTTCCGTCATGTCATTCACATATACCAGAAACAGCACCGATCCTAGGATTGACCCCTGTGGAACCCACTCGTCATAAGTGCCCACTCCGACACCTCATCACGTACCATGACTCGCTGTCTTCCCGTCTAATCCATTGCAGTGCCTTTCCTGTTATACTTGCCTGGTCCACCAGCTTTTGCACTAATCTCTTGTGTGGAACTGTGTTAAAAGCCTTCAAGCAGTCAAGGAGAGCGCAGTCTACCCGCCCCTCTCTCTCTCTCCTGTCTTACTGCTGTCACCTTGTCACAGAACTCCAGAAGGTTTGTGGCACAGGACTTCCCGTCCCTGAATACGTGCTGGATTTCGTTGATAAGCTCATTCCTTCCTAGGTGCTCCACCACTTTTCTCCTTATAATCTTCTCCATGACTTTGCCTACTATATATGTCAGAGACACTTGTCTGTAGCTGACTGCTGTGTGTCGTCTCCTATTGTTTTTAAAAATTGGGACTACATTTGCTGTCTTCCATACCTCAGGTAATCGCCCTGTTTCGATAGACGTGCTAAAGATTATTGTTAGTGGCACACACAGCGCCTCTGCTTCATCTCTCAGGACCCACGGAGAGATGTTCAGCTCCATCGCCTTTGAGATACCTTGCTCGCTAGCAGCCTCTTCAACTCCTCATTGGTTGTATGTATTTCTTCAACACTTGATGGTGTACCCCACCTCTACGTCTTTCTGGAGTCCCCTCTGTCGTCTCTGTGAATACTTCTTTGAATCCCATGTTGAGCTCCTCACATACTTCTCGGTCGTTTCTTGTGATCTCCCCTCCTTCCTTCCTCAGCTTGATTACCTGGTCCTTGACTATTGTTTTCCTTCTGATGTGGCTTTACAGCAGCTTCGGATCGGACTTGGCTTTCGCTCCTATGTAATTTTCGTATTGTCGTTGGGCCTCCCTCCTACCTGAGCATGTTCATTTCTGGCTCATCTGCTGCTCTCTTTATTTCCCGGGGTCCTTTGCCTTCTATACTTCTTCCATTCTGTAGCACACTTGGTTTTGACCTCTATATCGTTGGGTGAACCAAGGACTCGTCCTGGCCTTCTCGTCATTTCTGTTGCCCTTGGGTACAAACGTCTCGTCTGCTTCCTTGCATATTGTTACCACATATTCCATCATCTCATTTACTAAACTCTCTGCCAGTTCTTTGTTCTACTGAACTTGGTGCAGGAAATTCATCATGCTTGTGTAGTCCCCTCTTGTAGTTTGGCTTCATTAGTGCAGCCCTACCTACTTCCCTCTCCAATTGTAACAATCTATTCAAAGCTCAGTGTGTGTGTGTGTACTCACCTAATTGTGGTTGCAGGGGTGGAGACTCAGCTCCTGGCCCCGCCTCTTCACTGGTCGCTACTAGGTCCTCTCTATCCCTACTCCATGAGCTTTATCATACCTCGTCTTAAAATTATGTATAGTTCCCGCCTCCACTACAGACTATTCCACTTGTTGACAACTCTATGACTGAAGAAATACTTTCTAACATCCCTTTGACTCATCTAAGTCTTTAACTTCCAATTGTGACCCCATGTTTCTGTGTCCCCTCTCTGGAGCATCCTGTTTCTTTCCACCTTATCTATTCCTCGCAGTATTTTTATGTCGTTATCAAGTCTCCCCTAACCCATCTGTCCTCCAGTGTCGTCAGGCCGATATCCCTTAACCTTTCTTCGTAGGACGTTTCCCTTAGCTCTGGAACTAGCCTTGTTGCAAACCTTTCCATTTTCTCTAATTTCTTGACGTGCTTGACCAGGTGTGGGTTCCAGACTGGTGCTGCGTACTCCAGTATGGTATAAACCTTGGTAATAAATACCGACAAGTTGGTTTAGAAAGACACGTAAGCAAACACTATAACATATTTATTAGAAAACGTTTCGGTCCTGGGACCTTGATCACTTCTAGCATACAGAGGTAGAAAGACATTATATATATAGGCGGAGAGTGAGATGTGACGCACGTGACCTGAGGAATGTCATGAGAACATAAGAATGGAGGAACACTGCAGAAGGCCCACTGGCCCATGCGAGGCAGGTCCTTATCAAAACAACCTCTGCCTATGATGAGGACGGGTAGACGATGAAATCATGTGACTCCTGTGTTGTTGGGTTGGTGCTGCTTAAGTATCATGTATGCCAATGTTTTTGAAATTTTGTAGTTTCCAGTGTTGCGTTCTATAGTGTCGGTGACGGCGATTAGTGAGGCTTCTAGGCACCGTCGGAGTCTGAGGTCTGGTTCGGTGAGAACGAGTTGTGCCTCGTTCCAGTTCATCAAATGCCCCGTGGAGTCTCTGTGGAGGACACAGGCGTACCTTACATCGTCTCTGTTAGAGGCAGATGCTCATTCAGGCGGACTGCAAGATCTCTGCCTGTCTCGCCTACATATTTCTTGGGACAGAACCCACAGGGGATAGTGTAGACGCCTGCTGTAGAAGTTAGAGGTGTGGGGCTGCGTTTCGTAGTGAGGTCTTTGATAGATGATGTGTTTATGGTGGAAACGTTGATGTTACTCATAGCAAGTGCCCGGCGAGTATTCGTGGCAACATCGCCACATGGGAGTACTATGAACTGTTTAAGGGGCTGTTCCATGGGCGGTTTGTTGAGGATAGCTTGTGCCTTGAGTCTGCAATCTCGGATGAAGAAAGATGGGAACTGAAGACGTGTAAAGGCTTGTGTTATGTAAGTGCATTCTTCTTCTAGAAAACAAGGGCTGGAGATGCGAAGAGCTCTCAAGAAGAAGCCAACGAGGACTCCTCTCTTAGTGCGGGTGTCTTGGTGTGAATAAAAATGTATAAGATCGTCCTTGTTGGTAGGTTTTCTATACACTTTGAAGAGAAGTTTGTCACTGTCGGGAGATCTGCACAGTAGAACGTCGAGGAAAGGAAGTTTGCCATCATTTTCGAGTTCAAGTGTAAACTTTATTGATGGTTCAACTGCATTGATCTTGTTGAGAAGGGCCTGGATATTGAGACGTCTCGGATAGAAAACCAATATATCATCAACGTATCTTAGCCAGGTAACGGTGTTGGGAATGAGGGTGCTGAATTTCTCTGTCTCCAGGTTTTTCCATGAAGAGGTTGGCAAGCACAGCACTGAGCGGGCTGCCCATTGCCATCCCAAAGCATTGTTTGTAACAGTTGTCCTGATACTTGAAGAAGTTGAAATTAACACACAGTTCCACTAGACTGATGAAATCTAGAAGAGGTAAAGGGAGGTCATGGTTTTCAGTGAGCCTCTGTCTCAGAATGTTGATTGCAGCATCAGTAGGAACGTTGGTAAAGAGGGCTGTGACATCGAAGGAAGCCATGCTTTTGTTTTTGACATTTAGGTTGGAAATTCGGGAGAGAAGGTCACCTGAGTGTTTGAGGTGGGCTTGACTGATAGTGCCCAGAAGCGCTGAAAGGTATTTAGCTGGCCACTTTGCCAAAATACCTTTCAGCGCTTCTGGGCACTATCAGTCAAGCCCACCTCAAACACTCAGGTGACCTTCTCTCCTGAATTTCCAACCTAAATGTCAAAAACAAAAGCATGACTTCCTTCGATGTCACAGCCCTCTTTACCAACGTTCCTACTGACGCTGCAATCAACATTCTGAGACAGAGGCTCACTGAAAACCACGACCTCCCTTTACCTCTTCTAGATTTCATCAGTCTAGTGGAACTGTGTGTTAATTTCAACTTCTTCAAGTATCAGGACAACTGTTACAAACAATGCTTTGGGATGGCAATGGGCAGCCCACTCAGTGCTGTGCTTGCCAACCTCTTCATGGAAATCTTGGAGACAGAGAAATTCAGCACCCTCATTCCCAACACCGTTACCTGGCTAAGATACGTTGATGATATATTGGTTTTCTATCCGAGACGTCTCAATATCCAGGCCCTTCTCAACAAGATCAATGCAGTTGAACCATCAATAAAGTTTACACTTGAACTCGAAAATGATGGCAAACTTCCTTTCCTCGACATTCTACTGTGCAGATCTCCCGACAGTGACAAACTTCTCTTCAAAGTGTATAGAAAACCTACCAACAAGGACGATCTTATACACTTTTATTCACACCAAGACACCCGCACTAAGAGAGGAGTCCTCATTGGCTTCTTCTTGAGAGCTCTTCGCATCTCCAGCCCTTGTTTTCTAGAAGAATGCACTTACATAACACAAGCCTTTACACGTCTTCAGTTCCCATCTTTCTTCATCCGAGATAGCAGACTCAAGGCACAAGCTATCCTCAACAAACCGCCCATGGAACAGCCCACTAAACAGTTCATAGTACTCCCATGTGGCGATGTTGCCACGAATACTCGCCGGGCACTTGCTATGAGTAACATCAACGTTTCCACCATAAACACATCCTCTATCAAAGACCTCACTACGAAACGCAGCCCCACACCTCTAACTTCTACAGCAGGCGTCTACACTATCCCCTGTGGGTTCTGTCCCAAGAAATATGTAGGCAAGACAGGCAGAGATCTTGCAGTCCGCCTGAATGAGCATCGAAATGCCTCTAACAGAGACGATGTAAGGTACGCCTGTGTCCTCCACAGAGACTCCACGGGGCATTTAATAAACTGGAACGAGGCACAACTTCTCACCGAACCAGACCTCAGATGCCGACGGTGCCTAGAAGCCTCACTAATCGCCGTCACCGACACTATAGAACGCAACACTGGAAACTACAAAATTTCAAAAACATTGGCATACATGATACTTAAGCAGCACCAACCCAACAACACAGGAGTCACATGATTTCATCGTCTACCCGTCCTCATCATAGGCAGAGGTTATTTTGATAAGGACCTGCCTCGCATGGGCCAGTAGGCCTTCTACAGTGTTCCTCCATTCTTATGTTCTTATGACATTCCTCAGGTCACGTGCGTCACATCTCACTCTCCGCCTATATATACAATGTCTTTCTACCTCTGTATGTTAGAAGTGATCAAGGTCCCAGGACCGAAACGTTTTCTAATATGTTATAGTGTTTGCTTACGTGTCTTTCTAAACCATACTCCAGTATAAACCTGACGTACACGGTGTACGGTGTCTTGAACGATTCCTTACTGAGGAATCGGAACGCTATTCTCAGGTTTGCCAGAAGCCCAGAAGCCCAGTTAACTGGTTGCTGTGTGCTTCCGGAGACTTGCTCATTATTATACTCACCCCAAGATCTTTCTCTTTGAGTGAGGTTTGCAGTGTTTTGCCGCCTAGCCTATACTCTGCCTGCGGTTTTCTTTGCCCTTCCCCGATCTTCATGACTTTGCATTTGGCGGGGTTAAATTCGAGGAGCCAATTGCTGGACCACACGTCAAGCCTGTCCAGGTCTCTTTGTAGTCCTGCCTGATCCTCGTCTGATTTAATTCTCCTCATTAACTTAACATCATCTGCGAACAGGGACACTTCTGAGTCTATGCCTTACATCATGTCATTCACATACACCAAAAATAGCACTTGTCTTATGACACCCCTCTGGGACCCCGCTCGTCACAAGCGCCCACTGTGTGTGCATGTGTGTGCGTGCGCGCGGTGTTCCATTTTCAAAAGTTCGGTGTTCACTCACCAGAGAGGCACTCACCGGTCACCCTGTAACCAGGATTCGTACAGGTGTCTAAATCAGTTAACGTTTCCGCATTTTTTATTAGAAAAAAAAAACTGGATTCATTAGCATTGTGTTGCTACCATATTCTGTACAGTTGTTACACAGTGGGAAGAAAGCTGTTTCTTTGTCACAGCCCATCACACACAATGAGGCTCATATAAGGTGCTGTAATCAGTCGGCCTGAGCTGTGATACTTAGGTAGGCTAATGAAGGTATCGTTAATTATTCCAACAAGGCCTCATCAGCTACGACAACTACAGAGATTTTGAAGATATCTCCATCACTGCAGAGTAAAAGGTGAGAATCATTATTGAAATATGGATATTCTCATACAGTATAAAAATGCATAACAATCACTGAAAAATAGTGAACTTACCAGCAATTTCGTGATAACTTACACTATCAAGAAACTGTTAAAATGAAAGATTATCAGAAGACATGTAAGGGTGAGAATACACTTCACATTCAACATACAGCGACTCTTCTGTCAATTTATGATTATGTAGTTAAGATGGTCAAGGACCTGTCAGACACAACTTATATTCTACCCAAGTTTTGTGATTCTTAATATGTCAAATGTTACAATTACAACCAAAATTTTTAAAGGGGTGGACTGGTAAGCCAGCTGAAGGCTTCGGTCAGATAGCCAAAACCTAAAGTGTCTGGTCATTATACGACCAAGACTCGCGACCAAGACACTTGTACTGCTTAAGATACATGCGCAGTAGTTAGGTATCTTCAATGATGTTACGTTTTGCCTACACAGTAGATGTCTTCAGTAAAATACAAAGGGAGCAGTAGAATGAAATAAAGATGACATAACTGTAATCAGTCCATCAACCATGGAGATAAAGTATTTGAGGTGGTCAGTCCCTCAGCCTGGAGAAAAATTCAGCTAACAACAAAAAAAAGGCACAATACCGTGACTGGAACGATACACAAATAACCCGCACTTTGTAAATGGTCCAGATCGGACCAAAACGTCGTCGTAAGCTCTCTGCTATGTGCGAGTTATTTGTGTAAACGTTCAGCTCACTGGTCTGGATCCACTAGTGGTTCCTGTCCTCTACAACGTCTTCGAGATTTTCCACCTCACCTTCGACAGTATTTAAGACTCCGTTCTCATGCTTCAGCTTCACATTGTTCCAGACCATGGAGCTGTACTTTTCTCCAGGCTGAGGGACTGACCACTTCAAATACTTTCTCTCGAAAGTTGATGGACTAATTACATCATCTTTATTTCATCAATAGACATACCCAACTGTTGCAGAAGTATCTTAATCTTCAACTTGTCGGTGTTTTATACCATCTGCAACAAACACTTGTCCTGTTGCCTGACAAATCTTACCTAACAATAACTAACTGAAATGCTACTGATCCTAATCGGAATTTGGATTGGGAACATTGATTCTCATGATACGCTCCATTATTTCCTCACCAAATGTTTATCCCTTTATCCCTTACTTTTAATATATACTCCATCCTTTTCCAGCCCCAGACAGAAATTACATTCCCACCCCCCATCCCCCACTTACACACAACACAGCTAGAGTTTATTACGGAAAATCTCAGTCAGCCGGATGACATGAGTTTGTATAACTTTTTAATGTTTGGCCAGAAAATATTAAATTCCACTTAAGCAAGTTAGTTTCTTCAAGCCAACTAAGAAAACTCAATTTAAGTCTTGGAAAAGACTTAAAGTTTTGTTCATTGAATATTTACCGGATGTAAAATTCTCTACCAAGGGAGATAACCGGAAGTGCTAGGATAAAGTGATTCTCCATGATGCTGTGTTGTGCTTCACAAGGTAGTGAGATGCTTCACAAGGTAGTATGGCGCTTCACGTGGCAACATGATGCTTCACTATCTAGTGTGGTGTTTAACGAGGTAATGTGGTGCTCCAATAAAGTGGTGCTTCACAACGTTGCGTGATGCTCATGAAGCGGTGTCGGGCTTCGCGAGGCAGCGTAATCCTTCACGAGGTAGAGTGATGCTTCACGAGGCAGCGTAATCCTTCACGAGGTAGAGTGATGCTTCGCGAGGCAGCGTAATTCTTCACGAGGTAGAGTGATGCTTCACGAGGCAGCGTAATCCTTCACGAGGTAGAGTGATGCTTCGCGAGGCAGCGTAATCCTTCACGAGGTAGATTGATGCTTCACGAGGCAGCGTAATCCTTCACGAGGTAGAGTGATGCTTCACGAGGCAGTAGCTAGTTGATGACAGACCAGTTATCATTTTCTTAAACGTTTTGGAGGTTTAATTACGTATGTACAGAAGATGGCACCAGGACCGGAGTAGAGTTAGCTTGGAGTAATCCCTGGAATCAGCCTACTGAGAGTGAGACAGATTCTAGGCCGACGGCCTGCAGCTTGCTCATGAGAAGGTCATTTGAGTCAAAACCGTAACTTTAAGATAGAGTAGAAAGTGCTTGTGCTGTTGCCATAATAAATAAACAGTTTCTCCGTAAGGACCTTATGAAATAGCGAAGATATGTAAAAGGGTGAATTAGGCATAATAATTGATGTTAATTTTAGTGTATCAATGGTATACAATATCGATGTGATGAATCAGACAAATGTGCATCATCTGGGTATCTTTATCTGTAGAAGTTTCGCCATCCTGTGGCTTTATCAATACAACACAAGGACTATTGAATTATATACAGAAAACATTGGAAGACTAGGTAATCATCCCTCATCACCTGCTGAGGAACTGATTACCTCGTTATCCACTATCTTCTATGTATATTTTAAGTCTTCATATTATATTCTTGAGTTGTATTGACAAAGCCACCCGATGTTGAAACGTCTATAAGTAAAGATACCCAAATGCTGCATGTGTGTCTAATTTTTCAGGTTAATGGGAACCTATGACATAACATTTCGATATACTTAAAAAATATAACCGCAGAATTAATAATTTTCGTCTGAACATTTTTAACGAAGGTCTTAATTCTTAGCAGTAAACAGCGTTAATGTGTATGTGTATTAAACTCTGACGTTTCACATCCAGATTTAAATGACGTTCCTGCAGTAAATAAGCCGTCTGGAGCTTGCCTGAGATCAGAAGGTCCATGTGATGTAGGTAATCTCGGTTTTCAAGGTATTATCTGAAATCTCAGGTAGAACTGTGATGAACATAAGATGGAACTAATTGTGGCGGAGGTTATTAAAAGAAAGATGTGTCTAGTACTTGTGTACTTCTGATTCGTCTCTGATAACGACATTGACGAACTTCAACTCAAGATCATTAAACCATCCACTAAATATTCTCTATAATGTATTCCATAAATTTGCTACCTCCTGCTATCTTTTTGAAATAGACATAGCTCAGACCTATCACCAATTTTTTATTACATCCTGATTTCTAGCATATGGAGCCTCATACAGTCTTGCAATATGTCATCTAGACTTTTGAAAATAGTATATATGCTCGCAAAACAACCACGGGGGGAGTAGAATGATAACTCTAGACCTTTCCTGTTGCAATCTACACATCATCAGGAGCTTGCAAATTTGCAGAAAAGAGGATGATGTCCAAGAAAGTACGTTCCCATTGGACGTCTTCACATGGAGTGAGTGTGGCTCATCCACTCACTCCATGTGAAGACATCCTATGGGAACGTACTTGCTTGGACATCCTCCTCTTTTCTACAAATTTGCAAGCTCCTGGTGATGTGTTGATTGCAGCACGAAAGGCCTATAGCTATCATTCTACTCCTCCCGTGGTTGTTTGGATCCTGGATCGCTTGGTTTGCGATATTTGTTTAACATATGTGTTATAAATCTTTCTTGGAAGTAGCATAACAAATCCCTTTCTTTTGTTTTAAAAAAGACTGGAGTCGCATGGATTACATATACAAGTGTCGTCTAGTATATAGCCAAAAAGAGACTCTCTGGTTGAAAAACACAAATGCAGTATAATGCAATCTATAATTAACGTTTGGCCCACACAGTGTCCTTTATCAAGAGATGATGAATATATATATATATATATATATATATATATATATATATATATATATATATATATATATATATATATATATATATATATATATATATATAGGCGTATTGACGTGAAGAGTTAGGTGATGTATGTTGCAGCAAACTTTTAAGGTAAACTGATGAGAGGATTCATATTAGAAACCTTTAGGTTTAGAAAGGATAAAGGAAAGTATTGGTTTGGAAATCGGGTAGTTCATGAGTAGAACATTCTGCGTAGTAGGGCTGTTGAAGCTAAAACCTTGTGCACTTTCAAATTTAGGTTGATTAAATGAGTGAGGGGGGTTGGATCTGAGTAGGACTTGCACATGTGTTAATAGATTTATCAGAGCTTATTGTCAAGGTAGCACTGAAAGAGGGATGGGCAAATATTCTGTTGGTGGGTTGGATTTGTGAAGTGCCTGCCCAGTATGGGCCAACAGGCCTACTGCAGCGTACCTCCTTTCTTATGTTCTTAAACTGAATTTGAGAAGGACCTGACTAGCCTGGGCCAGTATTGCTGCCGCAATGTTTCTCCTGGAATGGATCTCTTGCTATGTGGAAAAACGATGAAAAAAATTCCTTGCAAGCATCACAGCTATGTTGTAGGAGCCGTTATTTTGATTGAAATTGTTTGATAAAATAATCAGCGTTGAATTAAAAAAAAAAATGAGTAAATCAATTCACATCATTCTTGCCTCATTCTCATTACTTTGTCACAAATTTCCTATAGGTTACCGAGGTAAGATTTACCATCTTTAAATTCTTAGTGGATGTTTATGAAACCATTTCTCTTTAATGTAAGTGTTCCACCACTCTCCTGATTATCTGGTCCCATTACCTTCTTTTGTTCTTATGTATCCTTCTCGAAGAATAGCTTCTTCACCTTTCCTCCTGCTGTTTGTGTCCAGTTCTCTCTGACTTTTTAGTAATGTCCATATATCTTCCGAGATCATTTCGTTCAGGACCTCTAAGATTTCCTAATCATTTCTCTTAAACTCTCCTCTTTTCTCATTAGCTTCATTATCTGGAAGTATTGCTTTCCTCCTGATGTGATCATACAAAAAACTTTGGTTCAAATTTGACTTTCGATTATGTCATTCTGTAAATCTTCACACCTCTTTTCTCATATGGTCGTATTCGATTTTTGTTCTTCTGCCTGCTGCCTTATTCTCTTCTGTTCGTTGCTTTCTAGTTTTCCACGCTATTGCATGTTTATCTTTTGACTCTCAGTACTTATTGGTGAACTACGGGGCCACTGTTCTTGTCACTACTTCTTCTATTCATGAGTACGAAATTCTTCTGTGCCTCCCGGCATTTCCTGTTACATACTCCTTCATTTCTCTTGGTGTCTTTCCTTCCATTTCTCTTTCCTTCTTCATATTATTCAGGAATCGTCTGATACTTGTGTACTCTCCTCTTTTCAGGTCTGTTTTTTTTCTTCCTTCTTACTTCTATTTTCCCAAAAACATATTCACTTAAGGTGAATAGTAGATCCAGCATTCTTAGTGTATGTCTACCTACCTTATCTCCTGTTGTGTCCCTGACATGTTGACGACACGTTTATCATCACCACCTCCATGTGTATGTGTGTGTGTATGCGTAAACTCACCAATATGTAGTTGCAGGGGTCGAGTCATAGCTTCTGGACCCAACTTTTCACTGGTCGCTACTAGGTCCACTCTCTTTCTCCATGAGCATCATCGTCCCTCTTCTTAAACCTATGTATAGATCCTGCCTCCACTACTTCACTCTCCAGATTGCTCCACTTCCTGACAACAATAAGACTAAAGAAGTATTTCCTAACATCCCTATAACTTATCCGAGTTTTCAACTTCCAGTTGTGTCCCCTAGTTCATGAGCCCCATCTCTGAAACATTTTGACCCTGTCCTCCTTGTCAATTCTTCAGTATTTTATACGTCGTTATCATGTCCCCTCCTTATCCCCCTCTTCCAGGTTGAGTTCCCTTAACCCTTAGCTCCAAGACTAGTCTTGTTGCAAACTTTTGCACCTTCTCAAATTTCTTGAGGTATTTGATCAGTTGTGGGTTCCAAACTGGTGTTAAATACTCCAATGTGAGCCAAACGTACAAGGTGTATACTCATCTAGTTGTGGGTGCAGGAATCGAGTCACAGTGTCGTAGAGGTTCTTAAGGAGATTCGAGGGTTGAAGGTAAACACCTTGTTGGATGGTAACACTATATATTGTCAGACTGTGGATGAGAGGTGGGAGCCCAGGCCTGCCGTGTTCTGCCTGCTTCTATGTCTATCCGTCGAGTGAGAAAGAGGCAGCTCGTCACTCGCTCACGCTGCATCCCGTGACGTCATACAGTCACTCGCCCTAATAGGGATCTTCTATATAAAGCACATGGATGGTACTATAATACGCTATACAACACATATAAGGGGATCAGCAACTATTCTGACAACAGCTCCTGGCCCCGCCTCTTCACTAGCCGCTACTAGGTCACTCTTCCTGCTCCATGAGCTTTATCATGCATCTTCTTAAAGCTATGTGTGGATCCTGCCTCCACTACTTCACTTTCCAGACTCTTCCACTTCCTGACAACTCTGTGACTGCAGAAATACTTCCTAACATCCCTGTGATTCATCTGAGTCTTCAACTTCCAACTGTGACCCCTTATTGATGTGTCCTAACTCTGGAACATCCTGTTTTTATCCACCTTGTCGATTCCTCTCAGTATTTTATATGTCGCTATCATATTACCCCTATCACTCCTGTCCTCAAGTGTCGTCAGGTCGATTTCCCTTTCACCACTCCTCATATGACATTCCCCTTAGCTCCGGGACTAGTCTTGTTGCAAACCTTTGCACTTTCTCTAATTTTCTTACGTGCTTGGCTAGGTGTGGGTTTCAAACTGGTGCTGCATACTCCAATATGGGCCTAACGTACTCGGTGTACATGGTCCTAAACGATTACGTATTGATATGTCGGAATGCTTTTCATAGAATTGCTAGGAGCCCATATGCTGCAGCAGTTATTTGGTTGATGTGCTCCTCAGGAGATACGCCCGGTGTTATACTCACCCCAAGATCCTTTTCCATGAGTGAAGTTTGTAGTCTCTGATCCCCTAGACTGTACTCCGTCTGCGATCTTCTTTGCCCTTCCCAAATCTTCATGACTTTGCACTTGGTGAGGTTCAATTCCAGGAGCCAATACTGGACAAGGTCTGCAGCCTGTCCAGATCTCTTTGATCTCCTTGTCCTCGCCCGATTGAATTCTTATCAGCTTCACATTATCTGCAAACAAGGAAATTTCTGAGTGTATTCCTTCCGTCATGTCGTTCACATATATCAGAAACAGCACCGGTCCTAGGACTGACCCTTTTGGAACGCGGCTCGTCATAGGCGCCCATCTCGTCACGATCCATGACTCGCTGTTGTGTTCCCTACAGGTATTCCATGATTCACTGCAGCGCCTTCCCTGTTAACGCTGCCCGGTCTTCTAGCTTTTGCACTAATCTCTTCTGTAGAACTGTCACACTCCTTCTTGCAGTCCAAAAGAATGCAGTCTACCCACCCCTCTCTTTCTGTTGTCTTACTGCTGTCACCATGTCATAGAAAACCAGTACGTTTGTGTGTGTGTGTGTGTGTGTGTGTGTGTGTGTGTGTGTGTGTGTGTGTGTGTGTGTGTGTGTGTGTGTGTGTGTGTGTGTGTGTGTGTGTGTGTGTGTGTGTGTGTGTGTGTGTGTGTGTGTGTGTGTGTGTGTTTGTGTGTGTGTGTGCGTGTGTGTGCGTGCTCACCTAATTGTACTCGCCTAACTGTGGTTGCAAGGGTCGAGACTCAGCTCCTGCCATTGCCTCTTCACCGACCGCTACTAGGTCCTCTCTCCCCCTGCTCCATGAACTTTATCATACCTCGTCTTAAAACTATGTATAGTTCCTGCCTCCACTACATCGCTTGCCAGACTATTCCACTTCCTAACTACTCTATGACTGAAGAAATACTTCCTAACATCCCCTTGACTCATCTGAGTCTTCAGCTTCCAATTGTGACCCCTTGTTTCTGTGTCCCATCTCTGGAACATCCTGTCTCTGTCCACCTTGTCTATTCCAAGCAGTATTTTGTATGGCGTTATTATGTCTACCCTGACCCGCCTGTCCTCCAGTGTTGTCAGACCGATTTCCCTTAACCTTTCTTCATAGGACATTCCCCTTAGCTCTGGAACTAGCCTTGTTGCAAACCTTTGCACTTTCTCTAATTTCTTGACGTATTTGACCAGGTGTGGGTTCCAAACTGGTGCTGCGTACTCCAGTATGGGCCTGACGTACACAGTGTATAAAGTCTTGAACGATTTCTTACTGAGGTACCGGAACGCTATTCTCAGGTTTGCCAAGTGCCCATATGCCGCAGCAGTTATCTGGTTAATGTGTGCTTCTGGCGATATACCCAGTATTATACTCACTCCTAGATCTTTCTCCTTGAGTGAGGTTTGCAGCCTTTGGCCCCCTAGTCTATTCTCTGTCCGCGGTCTTCTTTGCCCTCCTCTGATCTTCATGACTTTGCATTTGGCGGGGTTAAGTTCTAGGAGCCAGTTTCTGGACCACGCATCCAGCCTGTCCAGGTCTCTTCGTAGACCTGTTTGGTCCGCGTCTGATTTAATTCTCCTCATTAACTTGACGTCATCTGCGACCAGGCACACTTCTGAGTCTATCCCTTCCGTCATGTAGTTCACATACACCAAGAATAGCACTGGTCCCAGGACTGACCCCTGTGGGACTCCGCTCGTCACCAGCGCCCACTGTGATACCTCATCACGGACCATGACTCGCTGTTGCCTCCCTGTTAGGTATTCTCTGATCCATTACAGTGCCCTTCCTGTTATACATGCCTGTTCCTCTAGCTTCTGTACTAATCTCTTGTGAGGAACTGTGTAGAAGGCCTTCTTGCAGTCCAAGAAAATGCAATCAACCCACTCCTCCCTCCCTCTCATTTCTTACTTCAGTTATCTTGTCATAAAATTCTAGTAGGTTTAGGACACAGGATTTTCCTTCCATGAATCCATGCTGGCTGTCGTTTATGATCCTCGTTCTGCTCCAGGTGCTCCACCACTCTCCTCCTGATAATCTTTTCCAAGACTCTGCATACTATACACGTCAGTGACACTGGTCTATAATTTAATGCTTCACTTCTGTCTCCCTTCTTAAAGATGGGGACTACATTTGCCTTCTTCCATACTTCAGGTAGTTGCCCAGTTTCAAGGGAAGTGTTGAAGATTTTGTTTAGTGGCACACATAGTGTCCCTGCTCCCTCTCTAAGGACTCACGGAGAGATGTCCGGTCCCACCGCCTTTGAGGTATCAAGGTCGCTTAGGAGCTTCTCCACCTCCTCAGTTGTGTGTAATTCATCCAACACTTGTTGGTATATCCCTTGTTGCTGTACACCACTGTTTTGTCTTCCCGCTGTCCCTTCAGCCTCCACTGTAAATACTTCCTGAAATCTCATGTTGAGCTCCTCACATTCTTCCTGGTCGTTTCTTGTGAGCTCCCCACCTTCTTTCCTCAGCCTGATTACCTTGTCCTTGACTGTTGTCTTCCTCCTGATGTAGCTGTAGAGTAGTTTCGGGTCAGACTTGACTTTCGATGCTATGTCATTTTCATACTGCCGCTGCGCCTCCCTCCTTATCTGTGCATAATCGTTTCTGGCTCGTCGACTAATCTCTTTAATCTCCTGAGTCCTTTGCCTTCTGTACTTTTTCCATTCTATAGAGCACTTAGTTTTTGTCTCCCTGCACCTTCGGGTAAACCAAGGGCTCGTTCTATCCTCCCCATTATTTCTGTTACGCTTGGGAACAAGCCTTTCCTCTGCCTCCTTGCATTTTGTTGTTACAAAGTCCATCATTTCGTTTACTGATTTTCCAACCAACTCCTGTTCCCACTGAACCTCCTACAGGAAGGTCCTTATTTCTGTGTAGCCCCCCTCCCCCTTTTATAGTTTAGCTTTTCCCTTTCTACTCCTGTTACCCTCTCCACTTTTAGCTCCACGATGTATTCATAGCTCATAACTACGTGGTCACTGGCTCCAAGGGGCCTTTCATATGTGATGTGCTCAATGTCTTAGCTACTCAGGGTGAACACAAGGTCCAGTCTTGCTGGTTCATCCTCCCTTCTCTCTCTGGTAGTATCCCTAACATGTTGGTGCATGAGATTTGCCAGCACCACATCCATCATCTTAGCTCTCCATGTTTCGGGACCCCCATGTGGCTCCAGGTTTTCCCAATCAATCTCCCTGTGATTGAAGTCGCCATTGACCAGTAACTTCGCTCTACTTGAGTGGGCCTTTCTTGCCACTTCAGCTAGAGTGTCCACCATTGCTCTGTTGCACTCATCATATTCCTTTCTTGGCCTCCTGCAGTTCTGTGGTGGGTTATACATTACTGCAATGACTACCTTGTGCTCCCCTGACTGAACTGTACCTACCATGTAATCCCTTTCTCCAATC
The DNA here is from genome assembly GCF_038502225.1 of Cherax quadricarinatus. NCBI lineage: Eukaryota > Metazoa > Arthropoda > Malacostraca > Decapoda > Parastacidae > Cherax > Cherax quadricarinatus. The sequence continues at coordinate 15,117,957 of NC_091302.1, read as the reverse complement.
TCATCTCTTCCATTTCTTGATAACCCCACCGGTTTTTTATTAGTAGTGCAACCCCTCCTCCCCCCTGCTCCTTCTATCCTTCCTCAGGATCTGATATCCGGGTGAGAAGATTGCATCTGTTATTATCCCAGTGAGTTTTGTTTCTGTAACCGCTACGATGTCTGGGGACATCTCCTTGATTCTTTCATGCCACTCCTCACATTTATTCGTTATTCCATCCTCGTTCGTATACCAAACCTTCAACTTCTTTTCAATAGCTGTGGCCTAGGGAAAGAGTTGGGTTAGGGGGAGCAGGTGCCCTGGCAGTGGCCTATAGGGGGTTGGTGTGGGGGTGGGGTCTGTGGTGTGGGGTGTGGGGCAGAGGGCCAATGGGGGGTTTCAGTAGGGGGTGGAGGTTGTGATGAGGAGGGATGGGGGAGAGGGCCTGTGTGTGTGCACTCACCTAGTTGTACTCACCTAGTTGAGGTTGCGGGGGTCGAGTCCGAGCTCCTGGCCCCGCCTCTTCACTGATCGCTACTAGGTCACTCTCCCTGAGCCGTGAGCTTTATCATACCTCTGCTTAAAGCTGTGTATGGATCCTGCCTCCACTACATCGCTTCCCAAACTATTCCACTTACTGACTACTGACTACTCTCTGTGTGTGTGTGTGTGTGTGTGTGTGTGTGTGTGTGTGTGTGTGTGTGTGTGTGTGTGTGTGTGTGTGTGTGTGTGTCAGAGAGTCTATATGAATGTGTATGTGATAATGAATTGTAATTTGCATCTAAATTGGTCAATAATCAACAATGTGAATTTCTCGTAATTTCTGGGCTGGCGTTTTTTGCTGCCCATTTTAGCTAATAACAGAGTTTTTCATATGTATATTGAGGGTGGGTTTAACAGCACTGATTTTATTGTAACATAATTTGCTCTTTAAACTGTGTGTTCATGTCATGGATATTGATGTCTGATGTCACCATTAAGTGCTGTTTCCCACACATTCGTCGGAAAGAGAAATACAGACAGACAGAGAGAGAGAGATTGATTTCCGGACATACTGAGAATAGAAAACTCACCTGTCTCGCGCTCAGCAGACGGAGGCTCGAGCCTCCAGCACGTCTTGCACCGAATGACCCGCATTTACTTAGCGCTTAACATGAACATTGAACGCCAGAGAATATTTACAAGTATTATTTGTTTACATTCTATTCATCCTCTTGAATTAATCTACTGATTTTTTTTCTTGCTCTCTTCCACAATCTCTTCTTTCTCCATTAGCTCCTCTTTATACTTTATATCTACTTTCGGAGTGACTGACCGAACGTTCGAAAATACTCTTTTTTGTGTTGCATGAATCATCCAGACGTTAGGACAAAAATAAACGCTTTGAAAAATTTTGATAGTTCAAAAAACAGGTATGAAAAGCAAAAGAAAATCTGCAAATAATGAGAAAATATAAGAAATTATTTGAGAACTATTGAAGATTTTATTTCGGAGTAAATTCTGTTAAGGAAGTAATTCTTTAATTCCTTGTATGCAGAAGAAAATATGTGTGAGGCAGTTATAGCGATGTGTGAGGCAGTTATAGCAGCATGTGAGGCAGTTATAGCGATGTGTGAGACAATTATAGTGGTGCGTGAGGGAGTTACAGCAATGTGTGAGGCAATTATAGCGATGTGTGAGGCAGTTATAGCAGCGTGTGAGGCAGTTATAACGGTGTGGTAGGCAGTTATAGCAGTGTGTGAGGCAGTTATAGCAGCATGTGAGGCAGTTATAGCGATGTGTGAGACACTTATAGAGGTGCGTGAGGGAGTTACAGCAATGTGTGAGGCAATTATAGCGATGTGTGAGGCAGTTATAGCAGCGTGTGAGGCAGTTATAATGGTGTGGTAGGCAGTTATAGCAGTGTGTGAGGCAGTTATAGTAGTCTGTGAGGCAGTTATAGCAGTGTTTGAGGAAGTTATAACGGTATGTGAGGCAGTTATAGCAGTGTGTGAGGCATTTATAGCAGTGTGTGAGGCAGTTATAGCAGTGAGTGAGGCAGCTTTAGCGGTGTGTGAGGCATGTATAGCTGTGTGTGAGGCATGTATAGCAGTGCGTGAGGCAGTTGTAGCAGTGTGTGAGGCAGTTATAGCAGTATATGAGGCAGTTATATCAGAGTGTGTGGCAGTTATAGCAGAGTGTGAGGCAGTTATATCAGAGTGTGTGGCAGGTGTAGCGTTGTGCGAGGCAGTTATAACGGTGTGTGAGGCAGTTATAGCAGTGTGTGAGGCAGTTATAGTAGTGTGTGAGGCAGTTGTAGCTGTGTGTGAGGCATGTATAGCTATGTGTGAGGCAGTGATAGTAGTGTTTGAGGAAATTATAACGGTGTGTGAGGCAGTTATAGCAGTGTGTGAGGCGGTTATAGCAGTGTGTGAAGCAGTTGTAGCGGTGTGTGAGGCATGTATTGCTGTGTGTGAGGCATGTATAGCTGTATGTGAGGCATGTATAGCTGTGTGTGAGGCATGTATAGTGGTGTGTGAGGCATGTATAGCGGTGTGTGAGGCATGTATAACGGTGTGTGAGGCATGTATAGCGGTGTGTGAGGCATGTATAGCGGTGTGTGAGGCATGTATAGCGGTGTGTGAGGCATGTATAGCGGTGTGTGAGGCATGTATAGCGGTGTGTGAGGCATGTATAGCGGTGTGTGAGGCATGTATAGCGGTGTGTGAGACAGTTATAGCGATGTGTGAGGCATGTATAGCGGTGCGTGAGGCAGTTATAGCGGTGCGTGAGGCAGTTATAGCGATGTGTGAGGCATGTATAGCGGTGTGTGAGGCAGTTTTAGCGGTGTGTGAGGCAGGTATAGCAGTGTGTGAGGCATGTACAACAGTGTATGAGGCAGCTATAGCGGTGTGTGAGGCAGTTGTAGCAGTGTGTGAGGCAGTTGTGGCAGTGTGTGTGGCAGTTATAGCAGTGTTTGATGCAGCTATAGCAGTGTGTAAGGCAGTTGTAGCAGTGTGTGAGGCAGTTGTAGCAGTGTGTGAGGCAGTTATAGCAGTGTGTGAGGCAGGTGTAGCAGTGTATTAGGCAGATACAGCAGTGTGAGGCAGCTATAGCAGTGTGTGAGGCAGTTGTAGCAGCATGTGACGCAGTTATAGCAGTGTGTTAGGCAGATACAGCAGCGTGAGGCAGGTATAGCAGTGTGTGAGGTAGGTATAGCAGTGCGTTTAGCAGTTATGGCAGTGAATGTAGCAGTTATAGCAGTGTGTGGCACAGTTATAGCAGTGTGTGACGCAGTTATAGCAGTGTGTTAGGCAGGTATAGCAGTGTGTGAGGCAGGGATAACAGTGTGTGAGGCAGTTAAAGCAGTGTGTGAGGCAGGTACAGCAGTGTGTGAGGCAGGTACAACAGTGTGAGGAAGGTATAGGAGTGTGTGAGGCGGATGTAGCAGTGTGTTAGGCAGGTGTAGCAGTGTGAGAGGCAGGTATAGCAGTGTGTAAGGCTGGTATAGCAGTTTGTGAGGCAGGTATAGCAGTGTGTGAAGCAGGTATAGCAATGTGTGAGGCAGCCATAGCAATGTGTTAGGCAGGTATAGCGGTGTGTGAGGTAGGTATAGCAGTGTGTGAGGCAGGTACAGCAGTGTATGAGGCAGGTATAACAATGTGTGAGGCAGGTATAGCGGTGTGAGAGGTAGGTATAGCAGTGTGTGAAGCAGGTATAGCAATGTGTGAGGCAGGTATAATAGTGTGAGACAGGTATGATAGTGAGTGATTCAGGTATGAGAGTAGGTGGGGCAGGAATAATAATTTGAGGTAGGTATGATAGTGTCTTGCATGTTTGTGCAGCATATATCATACATTAATGGTACACAATAGAAACAAGTTGATAAATAACATATATGTGGAACATTTGATTATATTTATTGCCGAAACGTTTTGCAAGTGCACTGGGCATTTTCTGTCGAGTACAGAGACGACTTAAATGCTAGAGACAGTACCAATAACAGTCATACCTTCCAAATAAGCATAACGCAATCCTTCCATTAACATGCGTTATCCATTCTGATAGCAATAAAGTCATCCATTACTGTAACTTTGCCTTCAACCCCATAACAAAAAGAAATCAAACATTCTCCAATAATAAAATGTTCCGGAAGCGCACGAAAGTAGACAAGAATTTCCTAAGGCGCTGAAGGAATTCTGAAAACTTACACGAGAACTCTGTAAACTTCAAAAGAAAAAAAAATTGTTGTTCAATTATCATTTAACATTATCTATAACGTGGCTATGACATCAAATAACGCATATCTTAAGTACATAAAATCTAACAAAATCCGTAATTGTATAGACTGGCTAATCTGAAAACGTAATTTGCAATTGAATTCCAGAAACATCAATAAAATTACTCAGACTTTAAATATGAGTTTTCCCTTTAATTTTATCTGTTAACATTTCAAAAGCGTTTCAAAAGATAAACGATTTACTCTCAATTCTGTTAAAAATAAAAAAAAACATCTAAAAATGAGCTTTTTGCTTTTCACAGTTCATATTACTGCGAATGTTTATATACATCAGTTACTGAGAAAGCCGATTAAATTAAGTGCAGAACAGTAATGATGGGAGGCATTGTTTACCTGAGCTGTCACAACAACTATTGTGAACGCCGAACACTTTTATGACTAGCTATGTTAATTTTATATTATCATGTATTCACTCTAAACTGAGGAAGGAGGCAGTGAAAAAGAAAATGTAACAGAGAGCGAAACAGATTCAGAGGTCGACACTAGCAAAAGAATGAGCAAGAGAGAAAGAGAACGCGGGTAACGATATTAAGTAATTTTCAAACTATTAATTTAGGACTGAAAGAATGAAAGTGACAGCGGACAGGCCATAAAACAAGAGAAACGCTAGACATATTTTCTAGGGAACATGTAGTGGAGTCCTTAAGGACGCAAGACAAGTGACTGTGGTGGAGATATTCACGAAACAAAAGCTTAATGGCATAGTAAAAGAGGTTGTGGGAGACACCCCTCATAATTCATTATATAAATCCTAGGTAACATGTGGTAGTCTTTAAAATTTAGTACACGAACCTGCTGTGAAGCTTACAGCCTCGGTATATACAGCTGGGCAGAGTTTGCAAGTGCGAGAATTAATCCATAAACCTCAGCGGTGCAGTGCAGTGCAGTGCAGTGCAGTGCAGTGCAGTCTTCAAGCTGGCACTGGACAAGCACCTAAAGTCAGTTCCTGATCAGCCGGGCTGTGGCTCATACGTTGGTTTGCGTGCAGCCAGCAGCAACAGCCTGGTTGATCAGGCTCTGATCCACCAGGAGGCCTGGTCACAGACCGGGCCGCGGGGGCGTTGACCCCCGGAACTCTCTCCAGGTAAACTCCAGGTACCTGGCCACCCTGCCATGTACTGTAGGTCACTGGCAGAATGCACGATCTACACTACAGCTTACCGAAACAATCCATCCTGTATCTGGCAGGTGTTTCTGGTACGAGTGGTGCAGGTGTGATGGGGGTATCAGGTAGGTGTGTGAAGCAGGAATGGGAGGCGCCTGTGTGAGGTAAAAGTTGAAGGCAGGTGTTTGAGGCATGTGTGTGTGAGGCATGTTTGTGAGGCATGTGTGTGAGGCATGTTTGTGAGGCATGTGTGTGTGAGGCATGTGTGTGTGAGGCATGTGTGTAAGGCATATGTGTAAGGCATATGTGTGAGGCAAGTGTGTGAGGCATGTGTGTGAAGTAGGTGTGTTAGGCAGGTGTGATAGTTTATCTTGCAGAGCACATGATTAAACTGAGTAGCTAGTGCAGTTAACTAACTTCCGCTAGATAACTCTGCCTCACAATATTTTCAGCTGGCTAAAATGATTTGTAGGTTCGTAGTTTTGTGGCCCGTGTCGAACACAGCGCACATGACCAACAACAAAGAGTTCAGTCAGCTGTAGGGCCTTGGACACCGCAAGTGTACTCGACTCATAATACACCGGCAGAATGCATCTATTAGACAAGTTCCCAGAGCAAAGTTCCTGGAAACCTATTTGCTAGCAGAATCACTCCATAACCCCTAGTGAAAATTCTGCAAATATTTTTTCTTAAACTCCACGAGAGGCACTAGTAGTTCATGGTGTACTAACACAACCAAAATGAAGATCTAACAGATTTCCGGAATATAGAAAGAAATACTCAGCTGGAGCCTGACGAAGTGAGACATATTGTCGATACTGCTGTCGAAGCTAGTGCCACAGCAGGCAGCAGGACGTATTCCCTCTCTCCTCGCTATGTACCGCTGAAGTTGGCATTATTTTTAGACATTTTGCTGCTGCATTTTGGGATTATGCATAAAATAATTGTATTAATGTTGGCAGAGTTACCGACAATATGTTAGGTAAAAGGACACAAGTGCAACTAAAGAGACACTTTATTGTGGCAACGTTTCGCTCTCCATGAGCTTTGTCAAGCCGTTTTGGCTTGAAGCTTCTGGAGAGTGAAACGTTGCCACGATAAAACGCCACATTAGTTCCACTTGTGTCCTTTTACCTAGAAAATAATTATTTTAGCACGCAGTTACGACTAATTGTGTGATACGTCAGCATGTCATGTATAATTTACAAATAAAAATTATGCAATATGAACCAGGCCCGTCTTCTTTTGTTTGCTCTGTTAACATTAAAGACTGAATGGTGATTTGACTATGTCTAAGCAATCATTTTATTATGCACTTGTATCGTCCATAATTAGACCAAGATAGGTCGATGCCGTTGAAAGCGCTTGATGTATTGTGTTCCAATAGTCATCATTTTATTTGTTTGTTTCAGGAACTTCATACTGTGTATTGAGCAGCAATGAGAGTGTCCAATATAAAGATATGCTGAGAAGTTCAAGGTTCTCTCGGTGGTATACGAGTCTAGTAATTACCGGTTCGTAAGTTCGAGCCTTAACCATTCGGTTTTTCCAACGTTGATATTTTCACAATACTGTCTAATCCCAATTTGTATTGACTAGAAAGCAGGATATATAATGTGATTCAGTGTGTGACCCTAATAAGCGCCGGGAACTCAATATAAAAGAGGGGTAAACAACAGCTGCTGCTCCTCACAACGTTTCTTGTAAAATATTTACATTTCTCTAGGAAAAACATACGTCAGGAGAGCAAGAGACCATAACATCAAGCTTTACCATTCCATTTCATCCATACTGTTACATTCACAGGGCTGTGAATTCTCAGAGATGGTTGAGGCCGCTAATATATTCTCATCTATACTAATATATGCAATACACATTAATATACCTGTATATGAGTTAAACCTAAGGAGAGCCCTAGCGAAATTATTTTTTTTGTGTGTTCAATTTCAATGAAATTTTTACACTGATTTAAGCAGCATTTGAAACCTACAGTGTTTGCAGTGACTTTTTGCCTTAAAAGAAAGAATAAAATAAATAGTGCCCTATTTTATAGGGCATAAAACTCTCCATTTTCTACGAAATTGGTAAGATGAAAGATAAGTAATGGATAATCTTGGTAATAACCCCGTTTGAGCGAAAATGTCAATAGATTGCATAATAAAAAATGTTAAAGTATATTAATTTTTTTAAGAATTTTTTGTGAGAACAAAATCAATAAAAACAAAGCTGCAATAAATACCGCTAGTAGAACCGACATTAATCAATAACGTGTGCAAAAATCTTGACACTCCTATAAACACTTTTCGCCAGAAATGAAAAATGTCAACTTATTCCTGAGTTATACATATATTATGTTTCCTGAAAAAGTCTATGGTCATGGCGCGCGACATTTCAGTATGTTGCACACCTCAACACATGTTGACAGCCCTCAGCCGACTGAGCTGGTATCACTCCCTGAATTTGAATGGAGTCCTCAGAGAAGTTGCACTGTAGTTTATTTAGAATGAAACGATCATAAAAAACGTAATTTTTTGAGGAAAAAAAGTACTAATTGCCATCATGTATTTGATGACAGCAAGAACAAAAAAAAAAATACATTTTTGGAAAAACATACTTAGAAATATGATAGAAGCAAGCTAATTACATCAACATGTTGCCAGAATTATGCACTATTTTTCGATAAGAAAATATTTTTTACATAATTTTTCAATTTTCCTTTTTTATCACTCCTAAAAAATTCGTGCCCTCCTAAGTTACCTAAATCTAAGGAATGAAGTAAACCCAATCATGAGAAAGAACTCTTGGGTTTATGTCATTCAACTAGGGCGAAGTGCTTAATAAGCAACATTATTATCCAGAATGGAAGGGCAAAACTATTCTGAGAGACATAGGATGTTCCTGTACAGTATTCTCAGTTAAGTTATTCCATAGTTTAGACACTTCTAGCTGAACATTATACTTTGACTACCTTAGGTATACTGGCAGCTTTCCCAAACTTTTGTACTTGTTTAAGTATAAACAGTGTACAGGGTGAGCTGATGCTGCGGTAGCTCCTGTTAAATCTTGTTCAGTGTAAGTGGCAATATCGAAGGTGAAGAATATGACACTTGTGCAACACTTGGGAATCTTTATTGAGGAAACGTTTCGCCAGTCACTGGCTTGTAGCCACTAGCTTCAATCCGGTATCGGTTTCCCGCTCTATGAACGATAATTCAACTGTTCCTCTGGTGAGTGATTAATGATAATTTGTATTCAGATAACTCCGATTCTAAGATCATACTGGCTCCAAATATATAAGAATATTAGGCTGTTATGCCGAATATTCCTGAACAAAGTGTTGCAACTAGATCTGCAGTAGATCTCTCTACTAATGTGTCTAAATGCAGATGTTCCATAGTCTCACAATTCTGAACTTCTAGTACCTTTGTATTTGGAACCTCATTTTTCACCCAGTATCACGCTGGCTACTGCAACTCGGTCACAGGTTCGAGTATTTTCCCCTTCATCCTTTAACTGCTTCTAGTATCAAAGCATTGTCTTTCTCAAGTCAACTTTGCCAAGGCTCAGTTGGGATGTCCATTAATGGAGAAGTGCCAACAATTAGACCGGAGTGAAACTTCACTTAACGTTGTCTTTGAGCTAGTGTATATTTGTGTTGAGTTGTTTAAACAAGGAAACAATCCCGGTTCCATGAACATTGGTTAGAAGGCTGAGGTTGTTTATTTGGTGTGCCGTGAGACAGTGATAAAGTTCTCATGACCTTTTTGTTTCAAGACTTTTCACATAGGAAAACCGATAATTAAATTAATGATCATTACTTTTATTCTTAAAGGACTTTCGATGTGTGCAATTATAAATCTTGTCACATTTGCCAATTTTGCCCTTGTGAAGGAAAAACCAGACGCGTTCCTATAGAGAGGGCTTCAATCTTTCCAGTTCGAGGTATATAATTAAAGAACTTTGGATTAATACTAAAACCAATAGAGGCAATCCAGTCTGCTCAGTGGCTAAAGGACTGCGTCCTTTGATGCAGAGTGTGCAGGCTCGAATTCTACAAGTCACGAAGGAAGGAAATCGTGCTTGTCTTGCATTATTAAATTCTCCTGTCTGCGACTGTATTGCATATATATATATATATATATATATATATATATATATATATATATATATATATATATATATATATATATATATATATATCGTGCCAAATATATAAAACTGGTCAATTAGCAAGAACTCATTTAAAATTAAGCCCTTTCAAAAATTTTCTTTTATACGTTTGAAGATATATTTTTTTCATTAATGTTGATGTAAAAATTTATAATTTTTCAACAAAAGAATCTTGGAAAACTTACCTAACCTTATTATAACAAGTGCAATTTATTTTAGCCTAATCCAACTAAATATATTTTAGATACGTTTACAACAATTTAATACTAAACAAACACAATGAAATATATTTTTTTCGTTAGGTTCAGAATGATTTTTGCGAAATTATTGCATACACAAATTATTGCTTGTCCTATATGGCAAGATGAGCGTTGCTATTTAAGCCAAGATAGCAAGTTTTACATATTCGGCACGACATATATATATATATACATATATGTATATGTCGTGCCGAATAGGCAGAATTTGCGATCTTGGCTTAAATAGCAACGCTCATCTTGCCATATAGGACAAGTGAAAATTTGTGTATGCAATAATGTCGCTAAAATCATTCTGAACCTAACGAAAAAATATATTTCCCTGTGTTTGTTTAGTAATAAATTACTGTAAACAAATCTAAAACATATTTAGTTGGGTTAGGCTAAAATAAATTGCTCTTGTTATAATAAGGTTAGGTAAGTTTTCTAAGATTTTTTTGGTGCAAAATTAGAATTTTTTACATTAATATTAATGAAAAAAATATATCTTTAATCGTATAAGAGAAAATTTTAGAAAGGACTTAAATTTAAATGAGTTCCTGCTAATTGACCAGTTGTACATATTCGGCACGACATTATATATATATATATATATATATATATATATATATATATATATATATATATATATATATACCTTGCTATAACTTCATCCCAATGGGGCAAGTGTGCTTCAAAGTTCCTCAAAGAGCTGGGTGAAAAGCTTGTCATAGAAACCATGGACCACAGGGCGACCAGCTTCCTCTTTCAGAGACTCAGCGTTGCGATCTAGAGAGGAAATGCCTGCAGCATTCTGGGCACGCGGCCCACCGCCGCTGAGCTGGACGAAGTATTCGAGATGTAGCTCTAAGTTACCTATCTTGTTTTACTTTCTATTTTGTTTTTGTGAATGTTTTGTCTATATATATATATATATATATATATATATATATATATATATATATATATACATAATATATATATATATATATATATATATATATATATATATATATATATATATATATATATATACGTAGCATATTTATAATTCGAAAAACAAATCAAACAGCTATCTCAAGAGAGAGTAGTCTCGAACATACGACCTTCAGAACATAGTAATGAAACTGCCATAAATACCATAAATTAACAAAAATGAAAACCTGCCTACCTGTTTGTATTTATCCGCACATCATTTAATTTTAAACAGCAGGTATTAATTGCTTCTTTAGCAGATGTTTATTCAGTGCCACTGGATTCCCAACTCTGCCGACGACAGTAGCGCCATCCACCGCGATAGGAGTAATATAATTCAGCTTGGTAACAATAGTGCCATGCAACCCGAAAACAGTAATTCCATAATGCCCATTAAGGGATTAGTTATCCTTCCTGGCAGCAGTAATGCCAGTTTCTCCAACCTTCCTAGTGACAACAATGCCACGCATCCCAATACCAATGGAGCCATTCGTTTCAATAACATCAGTGCCCTCTATTCCAATAACATGTTAACTTCTTAATATCAATAGTGCCAGTCATCTTAATTTAATTATGACATCCATCACGATACCAATAGTACCATCCATCCCAATAAAACAAGCTTTTTTCATCCCAATACCAATAGTACTAGCCATTCAGATAACAGAAGTTTCGTCAGTTCAATTAATATTATTGCTACCCATCCCAGTAACAGTATCATCAATCCTATTAACAGTAGTGCATTCCCTTACTCTAATAGCAACGTCAACGTTTACTATAATGATAATGCCCTCAATCCCAATAATAAAATTTACATCAATAACAGCGGTACTTTCCAACCCAGTAAGAAAAGTGTCATCTATCCCAGTAACAGTAGTACCATCCAAATGAGCATAACAAAATCCACCCTAATAACATCCGTTATTCTTTCCGATATCAGTAATGTGATTTGACACTGTAAATTTGCCTTTAACTCCATAACATTAAAAAACAAAACATTCTTCAATATAAATAAACAAGAGTTTCCTACGGCGCTGGACTTTCCAAAACTTCGACAACTCTGTAAGCTTCACAAGAAAAAAATTGGTGTTCAATTATCATTTAACATTATCTATAACATGGCTGTGACTTTAAATAATGTATATTTTAAGTACATAAAATCTAACAAAATCCGAAATTATACAGACTGGCTAACCTGAAAACGTAATTTGAAATTGAATTTCAGGACCATGAATAAAATTACTCAGACTTTTATACATCAGTTTCCCCTTGAATTTTTCTCTCTTAGTATTTAAAAAATGTTTCAGGACTCAAATATCTTACTCTCAGTTTTATTTGTATATATATATAAATATATATATATATATATATATATATATATATATATATATATATATATATATATATATATATATATATTATATATTTATTATATATTATATATTTATTATATATTATATATTTATTATATATTTATATTATATATATATTTATATTATATTATATATTTATTATATATATATTTATATATATATTTATTTATGAAGGATGAGGTTAATCATAGAATTGATGAGGGAAAAAAGGTGAGTGGTGCGTTGAGGTATATGTGGAGTCAAAAAACGTTATCTATGGAGGCAAAGAAGGGAATGTATGAAAGTATAGTAGTACCAACACTCTTATATGGGTGTGAAGCTTGGGTGGTAAATGCAGCAGCGAGGAGACGGTTGGAGGCAGCGGAGATGTCCTGTTTAAGGGCAATGTGTGGTGTAAATATTATGCAGAAAATTCGGAGTGTGGAAATTAGGAGAAGGTGTGGAGTTAATAAAAGTATTAGTCAGAGGGCAGAAGAGGGGTTGTTGAGGTGGTTTGGTCATTTAGAGAGAATGGATCACAGTAGAATGACATGGAAAGCATATAAATCTATAGGGGAAGGAAGGCGGGGTAGGGGTCGTCCTCGAAAGGGTTGGAGAGAGGGGGTAAAGGAGGTTTTGTGGGTAAGGGGCTTGGACTTCCAGCAAGCGTGCGTGAGCGTGTTAGATAGGAGTGAATGGAGACGAATGGTACTTGGGACCTGACGATCTGTTGGAGTGTGAGCAGGGTAATATTTAGTGAAGGGATTCAGGGAAACCGGTTATTTTCATATAGTCGGACTTGAGTCCTGGAAATGGGAAGTACAATGCCTGCACTTTAAAGGAGGGGTTTGGGATATTGGCAGTTTGGAGGGATATGTTGTGTATCTTTATATGTTTATGCTTCTAGACTGTTGTATTCTGAGCACCTCTGCAAAAACAGTGATAATGTGCGAGTGTGGTGAAAGTGTTGAATGATGAAAGTATTTTCTTTTTGGGGATTTTCTTTCTTTTTTGGGTCACCCTGCCTCGGTGGGAGACGGCCGACTTGTTGAAAAAAAAAAAAAAAATATATTTATATATATATATATGTATATATATATATATATATATATATATATATATATGTCGTGCCGAATAGGCAGAACTTGCTATCTTGGCTTAAATATCAAAGCTCATCTTGCCATATAGGACAAGCGAAAATTTGTGTATGCAATAATTTCGCCAAAATCATTCTGAACCTAACGAAAAAAATATATTTCACTGCGTTTGTTTAGTATTAAATTATTGTAAACAAATCTAAAATATATTTAGTTGGATTAGGTTAAAATAAATTGCGCTTGTTATAATAAGGTTAGGTAAGTTTTCTAAGATTTTTTTGTTGCCAAATTAAAAATTTTTACATTATCATTAATGAAAAAAATATATCTTTCAACGTATAAGAGAAAATTTCAGAAAGGACTTAATTTTAAATGAGTTCTTGCTAATTGACCAGTTTTACATATTCGGCACGACATATATATATATATATATATATATATATATATATATATATATATATATATATATATATATATATATATATATATATATATATATATATATATATATATATATATATATATATATATATATAAATGAACTAGCTTTTCACAGGTGATATTAATGTACATCAGTTACCGAGAAAGATGGTTAAATAAAGTGCAAGAACAGTAATGATGGGTGGCATTGTTTACCTTAGCTGTCACAACAAGTATTGTAATCGTACACTTTTATGACTAGCTATGTGAATATTATATGCACATGTATTCACTCTAAACTTAAAAAGGAGGCAGTGAAAAACAGTAACAGATAGCGAAACAGAATGAGAGGTCGACACTAGCAAAAGAATGATCAAAAGAAAGAGAACGCGGGGATTGATCTTAAGTAATTTTCAAGTTATTAATTTAGGATTGAAAGAATGAAAGTGACAGTGGACAGGCCATAAAACAAGAGAAACACTAAACATATTTTCCCCGATTTGAAATTTAATGAGAGTAAGTGACTTGTGCGCGTTGATATAACTTATTCTCAGCTTTTCGTTCGTACTCCACTTTATTATACCGAGGCAAGTGTCTATTTGGGCAAGTGGTAGACGGTATACTCTTTGCATCGTTCTCTTTCAGGCCCATTATCCTTCACTTCCATTATCTATCTCCTTCGCGCCCATTATTTATTGGTGATAGAGATTTAGATTAGATTTTGCCACGCAAGTGACTAGTTTATTGTGCACCCCATATCCATCCTGTGGACGGTAGCGCAGGAGCATATGAATACACAAAAGGCCAAGGAACTAGGCCCCAAAAGGGTTAATAGGTGTACATTTGGATTTATATCTACAGTTCACTTATGTGTTACAAGTAAATTTAGGGAATTTGCTTACTATATCTGGTGTCTTATTTTCATTATTATATCATCTTGACATGTGGACAATTAAACACATAATGTTCAAGACAGTGACAATATGCCTGACCACATATTTTGTATTTGGTTTCATCATCTGTGTGTCTCCCAAACTGCCAGAAGTACTTGTAGCCAAGCCTAAGCTTAGCCACAACATCAGTCAGTCTGTTCACATTGCAAGTTGCTGCATAAACATACTTATCTACTTTCATGTTATTATAGTGGGTTATAGATCTACTTAAGCTTTTAATTGCATTCCTATAATATTCGTTTTCATTATTTACTTCTCTCATAATATTATTCCTAATGCTAGGCACAGATATACCAAAGTTATATTCTACATTTTCCTTCAGGGTGCTCTTCTTGGCTAACACATCAACTGGATCATGAAGGAGTAATACAGTGTGTGATGGGATCCATAGCAACTGTACATTAATTCCCTTTTCCCGGATTTTTGAGTATCTATACCTGGCTTCTCCAAATGAGCTTGTTGTTGGAGTCATTATATGAATCAAGAGTCTTCAATGATGACATAGAATCAATAATGATAACAGAGTCAAGCTCAGTGTCATAAGTTAGCATTAGCGCCATTAGGATTGCAAACAATTCAGTTTGCATTGTAGACGACCAGTTGTTAATTCTTATGCCTGCCTCAACAAATGTATTATCGTTCGTAACTAGGGAGGCGGCAACAAGAGCAGCTGCAGCCCTGCCAGAAGACTCCTGTTTAGATCCATCAGTATATACTATGACTTGTGATAACTTATTACAACCAGCTAGGGGTTATAATTTCTTCTTGAGCAGTTGCTTTAAGTGATTTAAGGAAGGGATTAGTAGCAATGAGCTTCTTGGGAGGGGCCTGCAGGTATGTGATATTGATAATATTAGGGCGCTAAGATTTTTTTCTTCCTCTCACCACTCGCTTTCAAGAAAGTCCAAAGAATGAAAAGCCAGTCTGTAAAAGCACTTAAAGCACATCCAAATCCCTTCCATATTTCTGTGATGAAACATTAATGGGTTTTAATGAACGATTCTTCAGAGAGTATAATAACCTACATGATATGTAATGATATTTTATGAATGAAAATTAGATACCAGACATGTTAAGCAAATTTCCTAAATTTGCTTGCAACAGATAAATGAACTGTTGATATAACTCCAGATGTACTCCTGTAAACCCTTTCTAGGGTCTAGCTCTTAAGCCTTTCATATATCCATATGCTCTTGCGTTACCTTCTATAGGATAGACATGGGGTGCACAATAAACTAGCCTGTTTGGCGACAAAATCCAAAATCGAATCACTTCACCCTCTTTCTTCCTCTCCATCTCTTCCTCTTTCTCGTTCTCATGTCTTCGTCTTCTCCCTAAGCCTCTTGCTTTTCTTTGAATCACCCTAACTCTCTGTTCCTAAGCTTTTTCCATCTCTCGTCGTCTTTTCTGCACCTTTCTCATCTTTATCTATTCCAATTCATTACTCTCATTTCTCCAGTCCCCTTTTTTCATACCTTATTGAACTTCTTTCCTATCTTTCATTCTCTCTCTCTCTCTCTCTCTCTCTCTCTCTCTCTCTCTCTCTCTCTCTCTCTCTCTCTCTCTCTCTCTCTCTCTATCCCATCTCTATATTTCATCCTCTATCCCTCTCCCTTTTACACAAATAACCCGATATTGTGCCTTTTTTTTGTTATTTTTACACTCTCCCTTTTAGTTCTCTCTCATTTCATTTTCCCGGCTCTATCCTTTTCGCCCATTTTTTCTTTACATCTTTTTGTTTAAAAGTCTCACTTATCCATTTCCTTCCTTAGCTTTTCTCTCTCCCTTTTGCCCTTCTGTCCCCTCATTCATCCCCTTTTCTCTCCCTCAATCTTTTCCTCCCTCTCTCTTTCTTCTCTTTCTCTCTCCCTCTTCATTCGTACATCAACTTTTACCACGTCTGTGGCATCACCTCAGACATTCCAGACATAAACTGCACAAGTTCTGCAAATGATGATAATAAAATTAATATCCTGAAATGATTGGTGATCTTGTCAATTAAATAACAGCTCTTGCGTGAGTTACAGCTGAAATGGTTAGGGACGGATGGTGAATAGTTGGGATGGAGGGTAGGAGGGTTGGGAAAATTTAGGAGAGAAGCAAAGAGGAAAGGGTAGGAAGGGAAGAAGGATGGTAGGAAGGCATGGAGTTAGAGAAGGGGCAATGAAGATAAGGAGTAAAATCTTTTATTGATATATAGTCGGCAGACAGATTGATATCTGTTACCCAATACCTAAATAGTTCCAGTATATAATGAAGTTTCCTACACAGTGCTGAAATGTTTTTTTGCAAATAATGAGATCTGAAATTTTGCCACCGAAGTGGCCAGTTTATTGTGCACCCCATATCCATCCAGTGGACGGAAGCGTACGAGCATATTAATACACTGAAGGTCTAGGAACTAGGCCTCCACAGTGAATCAAACGTGAGATGACAATCGAAGACATGTTCAGGAAGGATGGAACGGACGTAATAAGAGATGATGAAGAGAGGGGAAATATTGAAGACTTGGACTGAAATACAAGGCAGGAAGGAAGAAATAAAGAGATTAGGAAGTTGCGTGTGGGAACAATAGAAAAAGCTTCATATTAACGAGCATTGATATCGATATACATTATATATATATATATATATATATATATATATATATATATATATATATATATATATATATATATATATATATATATATATATATATGCAAGGGATTCGCAAGAACAGGCGAAATATACACAAACACTGATCTCTGGCTGAAGGAGACGCGAACCTACGAACCTTGGAACAAGGTACGCAGTGCTTTACCAATCTACCCACACTGGACCAATACTTTGGAGTCCAGCTTGAGTTAGACTTTGACCCAAGGCAGCCAGCTTTGAGGGAGAAGGCTTACACTTTTCATCTCATCCCCTACGTGCATCAGCCAGCCTTACTAGAGATATTAACAATGCAAGGAATTCGCAAGAGCAGGCAAAATATACACAAGCACTGATCTCTGGCTAAAGGAGACTCGAACCTACGAACCTTGGAACAAGGTACGCAGTGCTTTACCAATCTACCCACACTGGACCAATACTTTGGAGTCCAGCTTGAGTTAGACTTTGACCCAAGGCAGCCAGCTTTGAGGGAGAAGGCTTACACTTTTCATCTCATCCCCTACGTGCATCAGCCAGCCTTACTAGAGATATTAACAATGCAAGGAATTCGCAAGAGCAGGCGAAATATACACAAACACTGATCTCTGGCTGTTTGTGTATATTTCGCCTGCAATTGCGAATTCCTTGCATTGTTAATATCTCTAGTAAGGTTGATGCATGCAGGGAATGAGATGAAAAGCTGTAAGCCTTCTCCCTGAAAGCTGGCTGCCTTGGATCAAAGTCTTGCGCAAGCTGGACTCCAAGGTATTGGTCCAGTGTGGGTAGATTGGTAAAGCACTGCGTACCTTGTTCCAAGGTTCGTAGGTTCGAGTCTCCTTCAGTCAGAGATCAGTGTTTATATATATTCATATATATATATATATATATATATATATATATATATATATATATATATATATATATATATATATGGACGTGGTTGGAAGATAATTATCAACCTTGATTAACGGAGAAATACGAAGAAGGAAGTGAAGAGTTAATAAGACAAGGAAGATACAAAAAAAATAGAAATGTAGCTGAGGATAGCATTTAGAAGTGGAATGAAGGCAAATACGAGTTAATTACTCTGAAAATAAACTTATTTTCTCTATTATCTGTCTTTTCACCCGTTCATAAATTTGTCCAGTTTATCAATCTATATCACCTGCCTTCTATTCGCTTTCTTTTCCTTTTCAATTCATGTCGAAGAATTCAAAACACTTGCGTAAAATAAATTATTAATAATGTTGATTCGTTAAAATTCTTGAAGAGAACAATGTAACACGGGTTAAAGAAAGACAGTTTCCAAAAATAATCATCCAAATAAAAACTTCCAGGTAAAGTTCTCGGCAGATTTTTCAAAAACCTTTGAATTTTAATTGCATTTAAAATAGAAAAGTGAACTGACAATAAAAAATAAATAATTCAATAATAGTTCCATGATCATATTATTGACAGTAAATACCAAGGATTAAAATCATTATACGAACATAGGGATAAACTATTATTGTGGCTAAACGTACAAACATTTTAAAGATCATAGACTAGCTGATGTAATGGTTAAAACCTACAAGAAGTGTAGTGGTGAGAACCTAAGTGAAGTAGTGCAGAACCAAGAGGAAGTGGTGAGAGTTCTACGAACAGATTTAGTGCCAGAACCTGAGTGAACTAGTGTAGTGGCCAAATCGTAAATAAAATAATGCAGTAGTCGGAACTTGAACTGGTGCAGTGGTCAGAACGTAAGCGCACTTATGCAGTGACCAGAACCTAAACGAGCAAGTGCAGTGATCAGAACCTAAATTAGCTGCTGGTGCAGTGACCAGAAACTAAACGAGCAGATACAGTAGCTAGAAACTAAATGAACAGGTGCATTGCTCAGAACCTAAACAAATAGGTGCAGTGGTCAGAAATTAGTTACTATTTAGAGGCACCAAGAGACAGGTTATTTACCGCCCTTGTTTTTCATGCTACGCCAGGTTCTTGACTTAATTTCCCTCCTGTCACTCATCCATTTTTTCTTTTCTTTTTCCATTTCTTTATTTTACAATTCTCCCTCGTTCATTTTTTTTCCCTCTCTGTCCCAAACGATCATTTCCCTCTCTCATTACTTATCATTTCTCTTTACTGCCTCTTTTTTTCCCCTCTCAAATAATTAGTTACCTCTGTCTTCTCCCTTTCATTTGTTCATTTTATCTCTCCCCTTTCTCCCATCTCATTAACTTTCACGAGTTTTCGCTTTTCTCTTTCCAACTACATTCTCTTAATTACGTTTCTTAGGTAAATTTAACATAATGGTTATTGCTAACTCGCATTAACATTATATTTAATCATACATGTGCCTAATGTGGTTACTGAGGATATAAACACCACCTCGGGACCTGACGCTCAGCAATGCTCTCTCGTTTCTCGCAGTGATATTAATAATGTCTCGGTTATAACAAGGAAACGGATGATGACATGCGTAAAAAATG
Source organism: Cherax quadricarinatus (assembly GCF_038502225.1). Lineage (NCBI taxonomy): Eukaryota > Metazoa > Arthropoda > Malacostraca > Decapoda > Parastacidae > Cherax > Cherax quadricarinatus. The sequence goes on along the minus strand of NC_091302.1, from coordinate 15,098,287 downwards.
GACGATGTCTTTATTGAAAACAACAAAAATAAAAAAATTTATGTAATATGTTCACTCACAACCAGAACTTGTGGGATCTTGAGCACAGATTTAAATTTTATAAAAGAATGTATATTTGACGGTGGTAAGTTTGGTGAAAAATATTTGTAATTAAATTTGTACGTAATATTGAAAGGGTTAGTTAGCAGGGTGTTTACATCATATAGGCGCTGTAAGTGTTGTGTCCTTATTTGCTAATGCGCTCCCGCTGCCCGCCATCGCCGTCCCCCTTCGACACTGCCTGCTTCCGCCACCGCCCTCCTAAGTCACTGACTGCTGCCGCCGCCGCCCTCCTAAGCCTGCTGCTGCCGCCCTCCTGTGCCTCTGCCCGCTGCCACCGCCACTCCGCCACCACCCAGCCACACTCTTGTCCATCGTCGAAAGGTTTCTCCCTTCCAATAAAGGGAGGATGGGGGAAGTATAAAAGAGAATCAAGAGAGATGAACTTGAACCTGAGTACTAGATTCCCTGCGAACCCACCACCTGGACTTTGCTTCAAGTTCCAGGTAGTGAAACCTTCTATCACGTACCCTTACTCACCCACCCACCACCTGGATCAAGGGGCCCCTACCCACCCCTGAACTTTTCATCAGGTATTCCACCCACCAACCTTCTGGTCGTTGGATCAAGAGCCCATACCTTACCACCTTGAGTTTTCATCAAAAACACCTTTCACCTCGTGTCCCACTGGATCAAGAGCCGTCGTCTAACCACTTCCCGTTAATGGATCAAGTGCTAAAACCAACTATCTTCCTCATATAAAAAAAAAAATCAGACGTTAGTTACCCTCCATGTATTTCCCCTCCACCCTTATCCTCCACCAACAACCCTAAATCACCAATCTTTGTACTCCCTCCTCGCCCCCCCAACCAACACAGCCAGAACTCAGAGACTGGTTACTAACCTATTAACTCACCCTCCCCACTCACAAAGGTCACCCTGCCTTCATCTCCACCACCTACCATTATCTTGGCAGACACCACACCATTTACAGGTAAATTCATTAGCCAGGAGGTAACAGGTGTGACCTCGAGGCAATCACTGGCTCACCAGCGGTGTTGGAGCCACCACATCAGCACTTCCACATTTGTTCTCATATTTCAAACTGTTATTCACATATTACATTTCCCCTCATCCGTCTTATTTCCTTATTAAAAATAAAGGGGATGAAGACAACAGTCACCAAGATGCTGGAGGTGTGGGTGAAGGGGAAAGGGTAGTCCAAGGAACTTCCTTTTATAGAGACAAAGTGTTGCGATCCTTAGGAAATGCCTGTATGGTCTGTGATGTTATTTCTCCTTTTAACATTAAAGTTAGAAATTTTGGGCTCAACATATCTACTAGACATTTAGATAATTTACAGAAAATTGAACCTATGGAGCTAATAATATGTCTGATTAGATTACCTGGTTTGTGTGCTGTTATTAATCCATGAATATACTGTAAAGGTGGATCGGTGGTCATGAATTTTTTAATGAATTCGTCTTTGCCTTTCAGTAGACGTTTTACTGTTTTATTAAAATTACTGTTAGCAGAATTTAAATAATTCTTTCTAAGTTTGGAATAAGTATCTGCATCATTTAAAATATTGTTCATTTTATCTTGGTAATCACTCTCAAAATTACTGCTGCATTTATTTATTTTATCTGCTTGAGTAATATGCAATTTTTTATTTCTAACAAGTTTTTCATAAGACTTAAAAAATCTTTGAGGGAAATTGAGACCATTTTATTTAATCATATAACTATATATCATCTCCATACATTATTTTCATCACTAGATAAATCTGGTTTTGAGATCATTGTGTATTTTTAGCCCAGAGTTCATAGATAAAGAAATCTTGAAGATTTTTGAAATAGCGAATGATCTAAAATTCCCAAAACACTTACTTGATAAATCTTTTAAAATGGCTAGATATATTTTTCGCAATTCAAGAAAAGACAAACAACCTTATTCTATTAAAAATATGTTGGTTTTTCCTCACCATAAAAATTTTCTTGATATACCTTCTCTACTTAAGAATTTTAATATGAAAGTTGTATCTAAAAATCTTGATACATTAAAAAAAAACTGTTGATTTAGAATTCATCAAAAAAAAAAAAATGTGCTGACGACTGTGTCTATTAGATTCCCTGTAAAAAAATGTGATAAAGTTTATTATGGTCAAACTAGGAAATGTCTTGAACTAAGATTACAGCATAAATGTAGCATTACAACTGGACAAGAGTCTAATGCTTTGTTTATTCATGCGAGAGATTTTAACCATCCAACTGATTTTCAAAAGGCCGAAAGAGGTTGTATCAAGCAAGTCCATTGCTGAGAGAAATATAATAGAATCGAGCATCATAAAAAAAAGCTCTAAAATAATATGAATATTGGCTTAGGATTATACAAATTAGACTCATTTACAATTAATAAATTTTGGGAAGAATTTAGGATATATTCGACAAATTAAAATCTTAAAGTTTGGGTAGAATAAAAGCTATGTCAGACAGGTTCTTGACCACCTCACCCTCATCATCATAAAAAGTTGAGGTGTTTTGTGTTGACCGTGAAGTGTAATCTCGCCCTTATATGCCTTCTGCAAATCTTTTATTTTTGTAGTTCCTTGATAATGTGAGAAATCATACTATATATATGTAATATGATTTCTCACATTATCAAGGAACTACAAGTAAGCGCAGCAGGTGGAGGCAGAGAGCAAAGTTACAGAAACCTTTCAGAAGCTGATAAATGAATAGAAGTAATAAACTAGCAAGAAAGTTAGGAAACAAAAGGAAACATAAATACTGAGAAAGAAATTAGAAGGATATTACTGTTAAGGGCTAATATATATACGTATATATATATATATATATATATATATATATATATATATATATATACAAGGAATTCACAAGAGCAGGCGAATTATACACAAACACTGATCTCTGGCTGAAGGAGACTCGAACCTACGAACCTTGGAACAAGGTACGCAATGCTATACCAAACTCACCACACCACATGCAGGGGATGAGATGAAAAGCTGTAAGCCTTCTCCCTGAAAGCTGGCTGCCTTGGATCAAAGTCTAGCGCAGGCTGGACTCCAAGGTACTGGTCTAGTGTGGTGAGTTTGGTATAGCACTGCGTACCTTGTTCCAAGGTTCGTAGGTTCGAGTCTCCTTCAGCCAGAGATCAGTGCTTGTATATATACTTTCCTATCTGTGTCTCTTACAACATTTACATCACTGAGCTGTTGATTGGCTTTTGCATTATTTCCCTTCGTTTTCCCTCCTTTTAACGATTTCTTTTTCTACTTTTAAACCATCATTTATTGTTCCTTTCAGGTTTACTTCATCATTCGCCTTCTGTACTTCTTTGTTTATGACATCTTATTCTTCCTTTTTTCCTTCAAGTTTCTCAGTCGGTTGTTCGATTAGATTGATTTAGTGTTGATTAATGTCAATGATTCTGTTCTGCCTTGTTAGTTGTTAATTATGCTTATTATTATTATGGTGATCTGTAGATGCCCAGAGTGTTGGTGGTGATAGTGCGAAGTTTATGGATGGTGCTAATGGTGTGATGAACTGTGGTGTTGTGAAAGAGGATAGTAATATTTCTGCCTTTTGATAGGTTATGTACGTTGTAAAGTGCATGTAGCAGTAGAGATAGTAGTAGTAGTAGCAGTAGTAGTAGTAGTAATAGTAGTAGTAGTTATAATTAAAGCCATATTATTTTTGTAGTGACTGTGATTACAGTAAGTGCAGCAGTAGCAAAAGTTTTAGCAGTGAAAGTAATAGTAGTTATATTCGTAGTAGAGGTATTAGTTGTGGTGGTAGTATGGGGTGATCTTTTTCACAGTTCTGGTAGCAGTAGTAGTGACGATACTAATTGTGCCAGTGGTAGTAGTTTTGATGTTCATGTACATGGCATTAGTGCTGGTGTTTGTAGTAGCAGAAACATTACAAGCGGAATTTTTTTTTATATTTTATTTATAACCAATACAGTATACATAAATATAAAAATAAAAGGAAACAGTATGGATCTCAATCCTGAAGGTTCGGCCATTGACATAAGAAAACCAAACACATAATAAACTAACACAAATGGATTGCACCTATATACTTGCAAGATATATCTGTATAACATACAATAATAACTAACGGCAATAACATAGCTGCAAATAAACACCGTAACAGGGTCATGAACTGACAAAAACATTCAATGACTCAAAACCTAACTTCCATATAAATTTTACATTTAACATGACATATGACGAAGACTCATACAATTGAAAATAATATATACAAGAAAATGTAACAGTTACTTCCAGCCTTCTCATTAATCAATAAACCAAAACCTAACATCATAATCCTACTAGAACATCTACATACTTATCAGTAACATTACAGCTTTACATTACCAAAATACAAATAAACATACAAAGAAAAGAGCATAGATCTCAAAACCGACTCATTACATTTACACTTAAACCCGTATACAACAATCTCAGACACAAAAGGAATGCGTCTAAAAAAATTACTTCATATGGTAAAGAACGATACCGTTGTATAATGCTATACAAAGTACATTGAAATGTCAATTGAAAACAAAGTAACGAAAGGGAACATACAACAAGCATGTGTTGAATACATATAAACCTACACATCACATACACCACAGACTATCTTTGTATAACACCTTTGAGGACAAAAGGAGAATCCAGACATACGTAGATCATGCCTTGTGTCACCTCAAACCATCAAACACACAAATACTGTGAGATGTACCCTCTCACACATTATACACACAATCATGTAGTGTAAACATCACTACTTACATATTAAATTCGATACCTTCTGAAAAACAATGTGAATAACATATCTTACACAACTACCCAGACCAAACTCACATCACAAAAGAAGCTTATTTATTATATTACCAAACATACCACACACGCTAACATCTATACACATTTCCATACTCAAGAAAACTAGCCCGCCACAACCCCTTACTTTACACTTAAATCTCTTAAATCCTTCAACCTGAATCTACGATAACCTTCAGTAAATGCTGTCTCCCATCTTCCCCCATAAAGATCCCTATTGCGGCACTTTGTTCTATACATCGTGGCCCCTAACACTCTTATCCTTTCCTCGACTCCCACCTCCCTCATTGCCCAAGATATATAAATAAAATCTGTGACCACATACGCAACCGCATTCACCACCTGCTGACTCCCCCCACCTATATCTAAACTTAACACCCGCAACACCTGTAATCCTTCCCCACCCACTAACCTAACTACTCTACTTAGCCAGACCCTCACATCTTCTAAACAAGTACAAAAGTACACAGCGTGAAATATGGTTTCCGGACATCCACACGCTTTGCACTCCCCACCCTCCCTTAATCTCCTATTAAATAACACAACCCCAGACGGCAAGATCCCATGTAAAAACCTAAACATAACCTCCCTGACACAAGCGGAATTAGTAGTTTTGGAGTGTACATGTTAACATATTAGACGATAGCTGTAGTGCAATTAGTTGGGTGTAGTAGTTGTAGCAGTAGTGGTAGGGAACATATGATTCAAGATTTGTCATTACCTAAAATTTATTCTCATTCTGTTCAAGTAACTATTTTAAATGGCTCATTTTTTTCTTGTTCTTAATACCATTTCTGGTGCCTTAGATGCATTCATTACTGTTAAGCGTGACAGGAAATCATATCTCGGGATTAGCGGATGGAAGACCGACACTTCCCCTCCAGCAGTTTGGGCTAAGCCTGGCTAGCTGCAAGGGCACTGTGTTCGTGTCACGTTTAGCGGATCGAGGGTCGACCCTCCACCACTCTGCTGAATGACCTACATTTATTTAGAGTTTCACATAAATATAATCTTATGCCTTGGGCTGTATGCTAGTCGGAAGAAAACTGGTCTATAATTTAATGTTCGGTGTCAATTTATTTTTGCATGTGTTTCTTTGAACCGTGTAATGTGTTTTGTGTCGTGATGCACTGTGGCTCTGTGTTTCTATTTAATATGTTGCGTTTTGTTGTGTTGTATGTTTTGTTTTGCAGTGTGTATCTTGATATACGTTGTATGTTGCAAGTTACGTTTGCTGTATATATTACCCTGTATGAGTCTCCGTTTGTATACTGTATAGCTGTATATTGTATTGAATATTGTTCTGCAGCATATTACTCTGTTAAAATCCTTTGTTAGGCATGTAACGTTTTAATGTTACTTGTCAAGGGCAAATTGAAGTTCTTTACGGTCTCTATCCAACAAGAAAAAATTCTCTTCATCTAAAAGAAACCAATCAAAACTCTCTAGCTTCTTCCCAAACGGAGTGAAGAGGTGAAACTTGAAGCAGTGTCGTTCTGCATTTATGGGTCTGGAACGCAGTCGTTCGTTAGTAAGAATAATGACTGTTTAGGTTCGCTTTTAACATTTATAAAAAAAGCCATGAAAATTACAGCAAAAATGATGAAAGTATAATGATCGTAGAATGCTTCAATCTATAACATACTGGAAGAACATCTAAACCCCTCCATTATGGTGATACTTACCCATCATAGGGCTATATGTTGAGCAAATCTTAAATAAAACATACGTGCAATACCTAGGTATTTTTATTTGAAGAACGTTTTGCCTGCTAGACTTTATCCATCGCCTTGGTGAGCGAAACGTCTCTCATATATACAGTAGACAGCTAGGTGTTGCAAATGTGCCGCTTTCATTAACTTGTCGAAAATATTAACTATTATCTAATTATACTTTTCATGCTTTATTTTGTTCTCTTCAATACTGTGCTGCTGTATATTGTGTTCTTGACTCCTGTGCTGTTGTATGTTGCGTTGTTGCACACTGTACTGCTGAATATTGTGAAGTTGTATATTGTGCCTTTATGTGTTGTACAGTTGTATGTTGTGCCTTTATATGCTGTACAATTGTATATTGTGCCTTTGTGTATTGCGTTGTTGTATATTGTATTGCTGAGTATCGCACTGGCTCAATTTGTACTGCTGTATACTGTACTGCTGTATTTTAAATCGCTGTACAGCTGTATTTTAAATCGCTGTACAGCTGTATTTTAAATCGCTCTGCAGCATATCTGGTGTTATTATGCGAACTGCTTCAGTGGCCGAAATTTTCAGCTCCTCCAGGGTTGCAGGTAATGGTGGTACATAAACTGTGCTCTTCACGTACCCCAAAAGAAAGAAGTCACAAACAGTTAGGTCCGGTGACCTCGAGGCCAATTGCAGAGGTCACCGGGCCTGTTTGTGACTTCTTTCTTTTGGGGTACGTGAAGAGCACAGTTTACGTACCACCACTACCTGCAACCCTTGAGGAACTGAAAATTTCGATCACTGAAGGAGTTTGCATGATAACACCAGATATGCTGCAGAGCGTCTGGACCGAACCGGACTGTCGCATCGATGTTAGCCGAGCAACCAGAGGGGCGCATATTGAGTGCCTTTAATGCTACCCCATACGAAATGATACTGAATGAAATCCTGCATCTGAAGCTACTAACTGTGAGCCGTGTCACGCTCCGGCTCAGGTAAGAGACGATTTCCCCCGCCCCCTCTAATTCCCAATCAATTGCACCTTAAATGGGCTTTGATAATGTGTAACGTCGCAGAGATGGTGATGCCGTTAAGTTTTGTGATCTAACGGTCTTTCCAAGTGTTGTGATGCGTAGTGTGTGCTCTAGTTTATGCCGTACTCTGTTCCTTGTTGTGCTACTGAATGATGTGTTGTGTTGCTTTGTAACGTGTTCCTTTGTACTATGTATTGCTATCAAATGTTAAGTTGCTGCATGTGCATTTTTCTGCTAAAATACGTTGTGTTAGGCTGTTGTATGTTGAATTGAAGAGTTGCGTGCTGCGGCAGTTTATGGAGAATGAGAAACCAACTACAACATCCACTGTTCTGGCAAGCACAATATAACTATTATATTAGTCTAATATCGGGCATGTGAAGCCTCAGATACTGATTTGAGGCTAATTAGGATCAGAGGGAAATTAAGGCAGAACATTGCCTATTAGTGAGGCGAGCCAGCTATTATAAATACGATGATGGTGTTAGCTGTTGTTTTTTCAATTTGGTTTATTAAATTGTTGTATTTTCTGCTCATTATTTTCTGGTGTGCATTACACTGGTCAACTTATTAATGTGTATCCATATTATTAGTATCAAATATACTTATCAGCAATATGTTAATAAGTATGATCATTTGTTATTGTTAATAAGTATGGTCTTTCGTTATTGTTATTCGTTATTGTTAATAAGTGTGGTCATACGTTATTGATCATAGATGAGTTATTTATGCTGTGGGATTTCGAAATCTTTTATTTGAATAATTAAATCCCACACTACGGGAATACTATTATAAAGAGACGGCAACATCGAGTGTTATAACCGAGGACTGACCAGTCATATGGAAGTCATCAGAAATAAAAAAGAGTAGCTGATGAATTCAGTGTCCGCGTGATAAAAATGGTTTTGAAAACCTACAAGCTGAAGAATGAGACACTTGTGCAACATTTGGGAATCGTTACTGAGGGAACGTTTCTCCAGTCAGTGGCTTCTTCAGTCCAGCACAGAGAATTACAGAGGAATATGAAGAGGAGTATGAAGTAATCAGTCCCTCAGCCTGGAGTCAATAGTGAACACATTAACTCCAGGTTAAGGAACTAACTTCCTCATACTCCTCATCTTCCTTTATTATTCTTTGTACAGGACTGAAGCAGCCACTTGCTGACGAAAAGTTCACTCAGTAAAGATTCAAAAATGTTACACAAGTGTCTCATTCAGTGTGTCTGTGTGATCTTTAAACCTTCGTATTCTTACACGAACCTTCGGTGGCCCGGTGGCTAAAGCTCCCGCTTCACACACGGAGGGCCCGGGTTCGATTCCCGGCGGGTGGAAACATTCGACACGTTTCCTTACACCTGTTGTCCTGTTCACCTAGCAGCAAATAGGTACCTGGGTGTTAGTCGACTGGTGTGGGTCGCATCCTGGGGGACAAGATTAAGGACCCCAATGGAAATAAGTTAGACAGTCCTCGATGACGCACTGACTTTCTTGGGTTATCCTGGGTGGCTAACCCTCCGGGGTTAAAAATCCGAACGAAATCTTATCTTATCTTATCTTAACCTTGAAGTTTCAGTTGAGAGAGTTACTTGATTTTCCGTGTCTCCACTACTATTGCTCCCCACGTTTCTTCCTTATCAAGCGAGTCTCTTATCTCCTATTCTATTTCCCGGTGAAAACAGTTCACTATTATTATGAAAATTAAACCCAGCAAATATACGAACAGAGCTGTCCCTCATATATTGTACCTAGCAACAATACTGTAAGGCTGCTTTGTCCGTAATGGATCCCATCACATAATTCGTCAACTTCGCAAAATTAGGAACATTTAGAGCCTTGTGTCATATAGCACTCTTCATTCGTGGAGGGTAGAGTAGATCTAGGGTAAATTTCGTCAAGAAGTACTAGCATAATCTTAATCATCTTTATGGTTGCTTTATAGTTGAGTTGGTGTCATAACCCAACTTTTTAACTTAATTTACTGCGTGATGCCGTTACCATTTTGCGCGGCGATGCAGTGTGCTGCTCGGTCATGTTTCACTCGGTTGTTTTGCTCTGTGTTGTGTGTTATCTTGTCCAGTGCTGCAGCATGTACCTGCGTGTTTTACGATGTGGCGTGAGCTGCTGTGTGGTTGTGCTGTTTTTGGTGAGGCTCCAAGAGGGGACAAAGGAAGCTTAAGCCCCTTTAAACGACCATCAGGCCCCAAAAGCCCCCAATGATAATTATAATAATAATAATAATAACTCTGCTTCATGACGTCCCCTAGCCTTCTAACCAGACTACCACCCCTACTCCCTTCGAATATAAAACTTCTGGAGACATCCCTGTTTTTTTTTTTCGTTTGTTGGTGTCTGTAACTTGGTTTTAAACTTTAAACTTTTAAACTTTCACCGCAATTATGCCTCACTTCATTTAAAATCATCACTTTTAGGATGTAACCCACAATAATAGACTAATAACAGGTTCAAAACATCTTGCCCCTATGTTTCGTCCATGCTGAGAATCTAACCCATGTTCTTGGTTGTGAGCGAAATGCTGTACCAGTGATCTCCTCATGTGCTGTGATGTGTACTGTGATGCTGTGTGTTTTGTGTTACTGTGTAACGTGTTGCTTTGTGCTATGTATTCCTAAGATGCTGAATGTTTTTTTCTGCTAATATACGTTGCTTTAGACTGTTGTGTGTTGAATTAAAGAGTTGCATATTGTGGACTGCTGCTGTATGTTAAGTTTCAGTTATGTACGTTTGCTGGGTTATGTTGTGCCACTTTTGTATTTAATGGGTTGCTGTGAATTGTCGTCTAGTGTTGGGCTACCAAGTATTGTGTCGTCCTTCTGTGTGATGTGTTTACTGATTTGTGAAGTGCAGTGCTGTTTTAGTCTAAAGATACTGTATGTTTTATGATTTGTGCTGTGCTGCTGTTTACTGCGTCATATGCTGTGTTATCGTGTATTGTGACTGTGTATTGTGCTGCACTGCTGGAGTCTTTTTTTCGCAAATCTCTTGTTAAGGCTGTGTACCAACACTGATTTTTTTTGTCAGCGTTACATGATTAAACAGATTTATTATGCATTGAAAGCGAGAGTCGAGTTGGCTCGGTGAGGTAAATCTTAGAGACGACAGAGGCAGAAAGATTCATCTGATCTAAAAAGGAGAAAGTACAGAGCTAAATTAACCTTATAAGAGAATATGATTAAGTGGAAAGTGTGATGGTTATGTTGTAGTGGTGTGTCGCAGTGGTACATGGTTCTGCTGTGGTGCATGGTAGTTGTGCTGTGGTGCATGGTAGTTGTGCTGTGGTGCATGGTAGTTGTGCTGTGGTGCATGGTAGTTGTGCTGTGGTGCATGGTAGTTGTGCTGTGGTGCATGGTAGTTGTGCTGTGGTGCATGGTGGTGATGGTGGATTTGTAGTGTTGTGGATGTGCTGAGTTCTGGTTAGGTGTGGATGATGTGTACAGTAGTGGAAGATGTACGGCGGTGGAGTGTGTGCCAGCAGCGGAGAGTGTGCCGGCGGCGGAGTGTGTGCCGGCGGCGGAGTGTGTGCCGGCGGCGGAGTGTGTGCCGGCGGCGGAGTGTGTGCTGGTGGACTGTGTGCTGGTGGGAAGTGTGCCGGTGGAGAGTGTGATTGTGGACTGTGTGCTAGTGTAGTGTGCGCTGGTGGAGTGTGTGCTGGTGGACTGTGTGCTGGTGTAGTGTGCGCTGGTGGAGTTTGTGCTGGTGGACTGTGTGCTGTGAAGTGTGCGCTGGTGGAGTGTGTGCTGGTGTAGTGTGCGCTGGTAGAGTTTGTGCTGGTGGACTGTGCGCTGGTGGAGTGTGTGCTGGTGGACTGTGTGCTGGTGGACTGTGTGCTGGTGGACTGTGTGCTGGTGGAGTGTGCGCTGGTGGAGTGTGTACTGGTGGACTGTGTGCTGGTGGACTGTGTGCTGGACTGTGTGCTGGTGCACTGCGTGCTGGTGGAATGTGTGCTGGTGGAGTGTGTGCTGGTGGACTGTGTGCTGGTGTAGTGTGTTGGTGGACTGTGTACTGGTGGAGTGTGCTGGTGGATTGTGTGCTGGTGTAGTGTGCTGGTGGACTGTGTACTGGTGGACTGTGTGCTGGTGTAGTGTGCTGGCGGACTGTGTACTGGTGGAGTGTGTGCTGGTGGACTGTGTGCTGGTGTAGTGTGCTGGTGGACTGTGTGCTGGTGGAGTATGTGCCGGAGGAGAGTGTGCGCCCCCTGGACTGTGTGCTGGTGGAGTGTGTGCTGGTGGAGTGTGTGCTGGTGGAGTGTGTGCTGGTGGAGTGTGTGCTGGTGGAGTGTGTGCTGGTGGAGTGTGTGCTGGTGGAGTGTGTGCTGGTGTAGTGTGTGCTGGTGGAGTGTGTGCTGGTGGAGTGTGTGCTGGTGGAGTGTGTGCTGGTGGAGTGTGTGCTGGTGGAGTGTGCTGGTGGAGTGTGTGCTGGTGGAGTGTGTACTGGTGGAGTGTGTACTGGTGGAGTGTGTGCTGGTGGAGTGTGTGCTGGTGGAGTGTGTGCTGGTGGAGTGTGTGCTGGTGTAGTGTGTGCTGGTGGAGTGGAGTGTGCTGGTGGAGTGTGTGCTGGTGGAGTGTGCTGGTGGAGTGTGTGCTGGTGGAGTGTGTGCTGGTGGAGTGTGTGCTGGTGTAGTGTGTGTTGGTTTAGTGTGTGCTGGTGGAGTGTGTGCTGGTGGAGTGTGCTGGTGGAGTGTGTGCTGGTGGAGTGTGTGCTGGTGGAGTGTGTACTGGTGGAGTGTGTACTGGTGGAGTGTGTACTGGTGGAGTGTGTACTGGTGGAGTGTGCTGGTGGAGAGTGTACTGGTGGAGTGTGTGCTGGTGGAGTGTGTGCTGGTGGAGTGTGTGCTGGTGGAGTGTGTGCTGGTGGAGTGTGTGCTGGTGGAGTGTGTGCTGGTGGAGTGTGCTGGTGGAGTGTGCTGGTGGAGTGTGCCGGAGGAGAGTATGCAGAGGCGGAGATTTTTATTTACATTATAAATTTATTTTCTGCACAGCTGTAAAATATTTATGGAAAATCTGGCATTGTTTATTTACTTGTTGCTGCGTCAGTGAGAAATTATGCACTGGTAGCACCAGCGCCAACCAGTTCTTAAGTTATGTCTTCCATATTCTTTCCCGTCATGCAATCTGTCACAGTCGACTAACAAACTGGTACCCATTTTTACGACTTTGTGAACAGGGCCTGTTGGTGCAAGGAGAATTACTATTAAATCTTGCTCTGCTCTGGAATCGAATCCAGGCCATACCAGTGTTGCTCCAAACATTCTTCAATGTGTGTACTCGCCTATAAGTGATGGCAGTGGTCGAGTCACAGGACTGGCCCCACAACTATGCTGGTCACTACTGTGTCACTCTCTCCTGACTCATACCTCTTCTCAAAGCTATATATGGATCCTTTCTCCATTACATCACTCTCAGATTGCTCCAATTCCTGACAACTCTAAGGCTAAAGAAATACTTCCTAACATTCGTGTGGCTCATATGAATTATCAACTTCCAATTGTGTCCCTTAGTTCCTGGGTCCAATCTCTGAAACATTCTAGCCTTGTCCACCTTGATAATTCCTCTCAGTATCTTATACGTCGTTATCATATCTCCCACCCCTCCTAACCAATACCAACAATATGTTGAGTTTTCTTAACACCTTAGGTCCGGGACTAGTCTTGTTCCAAACATTTACACTTTCTCCAATTTCTTGGCGTGTTTGACCAGGTGTGGCTTCTATAGTGGTGGTGCATACTCCAACATGGCTTGACGTACATGGTTTACAGTGTCATGAACGATTCCTTACATAGATGTCGAAATGGTATTCTCAGGTTTGCCAGGCGCCCATATGCGGCAGCAGTTATTTGGTTTCAAGCCTCAGGGAATGTGCTCGGTATGATAATCACCCCAAAATCATTTTCCTGAAGTGTGTGTGTCGGGGGAGGGGGTTGTGTGTGTGGGGGGGAGGGGTTTGTGTGTGTGTGTGTGTGTGTGTGTGTGTGTGTGTGTGTGTGTGTGTGTGTGTGTGTGTGTGTGTGTGTGTGTGTGTTGCATCCTCAGAGAAAATGACGCCATAATTATGTATATATTGCTTTTTATTACATAATTTTATGCTGTATGACCCTTGTAGGTTTAGCGCTTCATTTTGATTATAATCATAATATATAATTTTACATTGATCATTTTTTTCGTTAATATCTAAAACGGAAATTTCGTGCTATATTTCATTATTTGACTCATATTATTAGCATATGTCCACTTAAGGGGAAAGTGCTCCTGGACACTCTCCTGGATAGCAATAATATTAGGCAAATGTCGCAGTAAACAGAGGAGCAAAGACTATTCTCATGAATGAATTAGCGCAGCTTGTAACGATGATGATGTCTGGTTGACAAAATTAATTTCTGGTCCTTTCTGTGTTTCTGTAAAAGTAGATTTATGAACGCAGATATGAATTAATTACCGGATATCATATGCGTTATAATAAAATCATAAAGTTATTTGGAAAGGTGACCGAATATATTGTAAGTGAACTACAGGGAAAGTGTTACTGTCAAACATTATATCTACTCAGGTGAAGCATAATTTTGATGTTAAGTACACGGACACAGATGCAACTAATTTGACGTATTATTTGTGACAACGTTTCGCTCTCCAGGAGCTATGTCAATCCGTTACAAACATTAACATTAATTCTCATGATTGACTACTGTATGGCAGGTTGGCATGATAGACGACTTTTCACTTTCAATTTGGGTAATGGCCTATCACTTCACATCAAATAGTTTAAGATGTCAGTTCACCAATACAGAACAATAACCTATGCTATACTTCTCCGAGAATGAGTTATTTGGGTTGAGTATATTTCACTGGAAAGCTTTAAAATCTGGTTAGACAAATATCTGAGTAATAACTGAAGAACTTGAATAAGCCATGTGTAATATTATAAACATCATAATTATATAAACATTAGAGTAAACTTTCACTGTTCAACATATACAGTGACAAACAGCAGAATATATGCGTATTGCTGGCTTCAGGTGTTTGGTGTGTTAGGAGAGAGGCGTTTGTAGTCGCATTCACTGCCTATATAAACTGTAGAACTATAAATGTTGTAGATAATGAGCACATGAATTAGTCCTACAGTAGATGTCCTGTATTTCATTGTTTGCTGGATGATGGTGGGAAAGATGGTTGATCGCAAAGGGAAGGAAGCATTCATCTGCTTTTGATATAAATATTCAACAACACTGAGTTGCAGCATCCGTGATACATTGTTCTCTCCTCACTACTGATACAAAAAAATTCACCCTTTGATGTGGAATGTTAGGAATTTCACGTGTAGGTTAATTTTATTAATTTTATCAGGTTTTACTATATGTCATTAGTGTATTTAGTTTTAATGAGGAACTATAAAACGTACCAGTAAGATATTAAATATTAAACAGATCATGTCAGTTTCATAACTGTGTACAACACCCATACCCCACGTATCGCCCGCGCGCACACACACACACACACACACATATATATATATATACACACACTCAAGAGATTTAAGGAAGTATTCAGAGTGGAGACAGGAAGGACTCTGGGAAGACAGGGCAAAGGGGGACATCAACAGGGAATGCACCAACAAGTGCTGGATGACATACACACAACTGGGGAGGAGGTGAAGAAGCTGCTAAGTGACCTTGATACCTCAAAGGCAATGGGACCGGACATTAACCACAATCTTCAACACATCCCTTCAAACTGGGCAACTACCTGAGGTATGGAAGACGACAAATGTAGTTCCAATTTTTAAAAAAGGCGACAGAAAAGAGGTGCTAAACTACAGACCAATGTCACTGACATGTATAGTATGCAAAGTCATAGAGAAGATTATCAGGAGGAGAGTGGTGGAGCACCTGGAACGGAACAAAAGTATAGATGACATCCAGCGCGGTTTCATGAAAGGCAAATCCTGTGTCACAAACTTTCTGGAGTTTTATGATAAAGTAACAGAAGTAAGAGACGAGAGAGAAGGGTGGGCTGATTGCATTTTCTTGGACTGCAAGAAGGCCTTCGACACAGTTCCTCACAAGAGATTAGTGCAGAAACTAGAGGATCAGGCGCGTATAACGGGAAAGGCACTTCAGTGGATCAGAGAATTACCTGACAGAGAGGCAACGAGTCATGGTACGTGACGAGGTATCACAGTGGGCACCTGTAACGAGCGGGATCCCACAGGGGTCGGTCCTAGGACCAGTGCTATTTTTGGTATATGTGAATGAAATGATGGAAGGGATAGACTCAGAGGTGTCCCTGTTCGCAGATGATGTGAAGTTAATGAGGAGAATTAAATCAGATGAGGATCAGGCAGGCCTGCAAAGAGACCTGGACAGACTGGGCACGTGGTCCAGCAACTGGCTTCTCGAATTCAACCCTGCCAAATGCAAAGTCATGAGAATCGGAGAAGGGCAAAGAAGACCGCAGACAGAGTATAGGCTAGGTGGCCAAGGACTGCAAACCTCGCTCAGGGAGAAAGATCTTGGCGTGAGTATAACACCTCACATCAACCAGATAACTGCTGCAGCATATGGGTGCCTGGCAAACCTGAGATTAGCATTCCGATACCTAAATAAGGCCCATACTGGAGTATGCAGCACCAGTTTGGAACACGGAACACAGCACCAGTTTGGAACACAGAAATTAGAGAATGTGCAAAGGTTTGCGACAAGGTTAGTTCTAGGGCTAAGGGGAATGTCCTATGAAGAAAGGTTGAGGGAAATCGTCCTAGCGACAATGGCGGACAGGAGGGATAGGGGAAACATGACAACGACATACAAAATATTGCGTGGAATAGACAAGGTGGACAGACACAAGATGTTCCAGAGAGGGGCCACAGAAACAAAGGGTCACTCTTGGAAGTTGAAGACTCAGATGAGCCACAGGGATGTTAGGAAGCATTTCTTCAGTCATAGAGTGGTCAAGAAGTGGAACAGTCTTGCAAGCGATCAGCGAAGAGGCGGAACCAGGAGCTGAGTCTCGACCCCTTCAACCACAATTAAGGGAGTACACACTGACATCACCCTAATCGTAGAATTCAACACTTTGTAAGAATCCTATTGTGCATCATGGGAAATGACAGGGAAACAATATGCAGAACATTGCAGATGTATCCAATTTTGCTAACTAAAAAAAATAAAAAAAAAACTTAGACACACATTTACATATGCGTGCATGCAAACGCATTAGCGCATGCGTGCCACTAACAATTTTCAACACATCTGTCGAAACAGGGTAGCTACTTGAGAAGAAGACGGCAAATATAGTCCCAATCTTTAAGACAAGAGACAAGCAGGTGGCATTAATTACAGACCAGTGTCACTGACATGTATAGTGTACAATGTCATGGAGAACCTTATTAGAAAAAGACTTGTGGAGCACCTAGAAAAGAATGAGATTATACACTATAACTAGTACGGTTTCATGGAGCGGAAATCCTGTCACAAACCTACTTGAGTTTCAAGACAAGGTGACAGACATTTCACAGGAGAGAGGGATGCGTAGACTTCATTTTCTTTGACTGCAAGAAGACTTTTGACACAGTTCCGCACAAGAGATTAGTGAAAAAGCTAGATGAGCAGGGAAGAATAATATGAAAGGCATTGCAATGGATCAGAGAATACCTGACAGGAAAGAAACAACAAGTGATGGTAAGTGACGAGGTGTCAGAGTGGGTGCCTGTGTTGAACGGAGTTCCACAAGGGTCAGTTCTAAGTCCAGTGCTGTTTTGGTATATGAGAATGAAATGAAGACAAGGATAGATTCAGAGGTGCCACTGTTTGCAGATGATGTGAAGCTAATGAGGAGAATTCAAGTGGGTGAGGAACAGGTGGGGCTACAAAGGGATCCAGAGAGGATGCAAGCCTGGTCAAACAACTAGCTCATAGAGTTTAACCCCATTATATGCAAAGTCATAAGACTGGGGAAGGTGAAAGAAGACCTCAGCAGAGTACAGGCTAGGGAGCCACAGACTGCAAATCCCACTCAAACCAAAGGATCTTGGGGTGAGTATAATACCGAACACATCTTTTGAGGCACACATCAACAAAATCCCTGCTGTAGCATATGGGCTCCTAGCAAACCCAAGAATAGCATTCCAAAACCTTAGTAAGGAATCGTTCAAGACTCTGTACACCGTGTACGTCAGGTCCATATCGTAGTATGCAGCACCAGAATGGAATCCACGCCTGGTCAAGCAATTCAAGAAATTAGAGAAAATTAAGAGGTTTACACTTGCTAGTCGCAGTGGTGTTATTAAATACCACTCTTTCGTGGTTTCAATACTACATATGCTGTTTGTGGAGGCTAGTATACCAAACGAAGATTGCATGAAATTAGCTCTAAGGCACCCACACCATCGTATGTCCTCGGATCACGGTACAACACCTAGCTCTGCTGAGTGCGTTATTCTTGTAGGATTGTTTGGTCCAGTTGGTTAGAGCGTCGTGAATTTTCTCTCACCATGAGGCGGGCCAAAATAACACGGGTTTGATTACCCGGTTAGTCGCAGTGATGGTTATATTGGAGCACTAAGGCCTATAACCAGTGAGGATACCATCGCTCCTAAGGAACGCCCCTCGACCCCAAGACCCTCCGTATTACAGTGGCTCTGCGCCTTGCTGCCCCAATTCACACGGAATATACGTGTATTTGCGGCGAAGCGCAAGCCGACCAATATTGTCTACATGGTCTTAACTGTTCCAAAAACAAGGGCTGGCATGCAAGACACAATGAGGTCAACGACATCATAAAGAGAACCCTTGCTACAGCTGGATGCCCAGCCGAGAGGGAGCCCCGATCACTAGCAGCCAACAATACCCAGTACCCAGCAAACCGCCCCGACGGGATCACCATCTATCCTTGGAAGAATGGCAAGCTCTTAGCATTGGACTATACCTGTGTGTCCACACTGGCTGATACCTATATCCATCACAGTGTCGGGCGACAGGGAAGAGCTGCAGACCAGAGGGAGGAGTACAAGATCAGCAAGTACAGGGACATAAGCCAACAGTAACAATTTGTCCCAGTGGGATCAGAGACTTTGGGATCATGAGGAAAACATGCCACACGTTTTCTTAATTGAAGAATTGGGTTCCAGACTCATCGACACCACCAGGGACCCAAGGGCAGCCACTTTCATGTTCCAGCGCCTCAGCGTGGCCATCCAGAGGAGAAATGCTTGCTGCATACTTGGAAATTCATAATCTTTAATATATTGTACCAACGTATTCATGTTTGTGTTTTCTGTAAATGTATTCTGTCTATTAATAAATTTTCCCATAGAATATAAAATATACGGGGTGGTAGGAGAAGAAAATATTCAAACAGCTCCGGGGAGAACCTTGAGTTTTTCCTGAGGTACGTTTATTGTCATCCTTGAGGATGAGGGTTCCCAGTCCAGTTATAGAGGTGGTACCTCCCTATATATATATTTATATATATATTATATATATATATATATATATATATATATATATATATATATATATATATATATATATATATATATATATATATATATATATATACAAGGTACCACCTCCAGAACAGTCCTGGGGCCCCTCATCCTCAGAGAAAAGAATAAACTTGCTTCAGGGAAAACTCAAGGATCTCCCTGAAGCTGTTTGAGAATTTTCTCCTACCACCCCGTATATTTCAAGTATGTTTTATTTAAAGACAAAATACATTGGCCAAACATTCACAAAAATACAACAGAAAGTAAAACTACATAGGTAACTCAGAGCTACATCTCAAATACTTCGTCCATGTATAAGTGTGGGTACATAGGTGCATGAGTTACCTCTCTTAAATTAATTTAATTTAATATTGCTTAGCTCTCCCCAGTTTATCACGGGGGAAGCCAACATTTAATGGTTATTGCTTAAAACATTTAGAGATTGTTTCATGATGTTCAGGTTGGCTGTGGTGAGGCTGGTGTCCCTATGTACTGAGACCAAAAACTGATTCTGCATTGTTACACATTAATAAATGCAAATTGTTAGATATATTATGTCATCCAAATTTCTCTCTCTCCAGCTCGCTTGTTTTTGGTCTCTCCTATATTATATAATTTTTGTTGCACTGCTCTTCCATAATGGAAATATCTTAAAAAAAATATTTTCACCATGGATGTGATAGGCCATTCTGAGAGAGTAATTCCCAAGTAATATCAACTTTAGGTCTGGTGGAAGGAAAAATTTGTAGCTCCTGAAGCTGATGAACCATTTAATGGAATAATTTATGATGTTCTCATTTCTCTACTGAAGTCTCCAAATTTAGACTGACAGATTTGAAATGTCTCTGCCTCACCGATCTAGTGTGATATAATATGACAGGGAAACTGATTTTGCTCCACTATCACATGGAACTGGGCTTTAGCGTTATAGTGAAATCCAGTATATGCTGAGTATTCTTGAAACCTTCAGAAAACACACAGACACACACACACACACACACACACACACACACACACACACACACACACACACACACACACACACACACACACACACACACAACTGCAGCAGGATAAGGGCGCCTGGCAAACATGAGAATAGCGTTCCGATACCTCAGTAAGTAATCGTTCAGGACTCTGTACACCGTGTACGTCAGGGCCATACTGGAGTATGCAACACCAGTTTGGAACCCACACCTGGTCAAGCACGTCAAGAAATTAGAGAAAGTGTAAATGTTTGCAACAAGATTAGTTCCAGAGCTAAGGAGAATGACCTACGAAGAAAGGTTAAGGGAAATCGGGCTGACGACACTGGAGGACAGGAGGGTTAGGAGAGACAAAATAGCGATACGCAAAATACTGCGAGGAATTGACAAGGTGGACAGAGACAGGGATATATTTAGTAAATCAACAGTTCATAATTGATTTCTCTCATTAAAATGGAATGGCGCTAAATGAACCTATTTGCTGACTTGTCAAGCAATAAACTATGTTGACAACTCATAAATAGCGGAGTCCTGGCACTGATTATTTGCTCTAATAATAGCTTTTGCACAGCCCTTTTATTTTTTTTTATTTCAGAAACGATTCAAGTTGGAATACTGACGCATGATGACAACTGAGATGCTGGCTGGCATTTGCTTCAAGCACAGACTTAGCTTCTGTTTCTTGGAGAAAATGAGCATCAGGGTCTTGCTTCCACATACTCCAACAACACATTACAGTTAATTATAACTATAATTTTAAAAGCTGTGAACCGGTAAGCCAGCGGAAGGCCTCGGTAAGATGACCAAAAGCTCCAGTTGCGGGTCGTCATACGACCAAGGCTCGCGTCAGGAAGTACTTGTCCTGTTTCCTGACGAACCTACCTAACCTAACCTAACACAAAAGTTGATTCTTTATAATGTCTTACAATGTTAGCGAAATATGTAATGACTATTACTAAGCTATAGGTTATTAGAAAAGCCTAATATTCCTTGAAATATTTTAAGCTAGATGTTTGGTAAAGTTTGGTAAAATTTGCATGGTTATTTTAGCTAGGTATAAGTGCTTTATTGAGGTGCAAAGTCTATCTGAATGATTAAATTATATGTCTGAGATTTCACTGCGTTATACTTTAACGTAATTTCCTGTATGATACACTTCTGCTCATTATCACCATTAGATATGCCAGATCTCGTTCCAGTAATGAAATTAAACTCGCTACACTTAATGAGGATTGATAGTGTTTGTCATTCTATCAAAAAGACCATCATCTTGATAACATACAATATTTCACTGTTGCTAAGTCTATCAAATGGGTTACATAAACGAGTCTTAAACAGCGAATATCTACTTAGAACTTTCTGCAATCGGGTTACAAGTTTTTTGTTCTTTAATGAGAACATCTCTTCTCTATGTTACATATCATTCATTACCTTTGTGGTATTTTGTAAATGGTTAAATTTTTATTGCTAGAGGTCAACCGACCTATCCAAGCCTAACTTAGCTTAATCTAAGCTAAATAACTCCAGTCTACAAATTTGCTACAAACATTATGTGGGGAAATCCATATTAAAATATAAGAGGATGGTGTGTTCCAGGCTACTCTACATTAACCGAGAAATATTTTTTGGTCATTCTCCTCGAAAAACGAAACGGAACAATGAAGTTTCTCAAGCAAGTCATGTTTAATTTGCAATGTAATGGGAACAAACATTTGCATTTTGCTCATAGGTGACTGATTCTTGAAATAGCATTTTAACTGAGAAAGCAGACGTAACGTGACTAAGGAATTTCGAATGGGTTTTTTCTCCCAGCTAAGCAGTGGGCTAGGCTTCCCTGTTTCTATTGGGCGGCTCAATAGCCCCATCACAGCTCGATTGATCTTGCCCTTGGCAGATGAAAGAATCCAGTTTCCTCTGAAAGACTTCAACATTTGTTCGGGGAATATTTATGTCTGCTGGTAGCAGGATGAACTGTCTTGGACTACTGATGTTGATACTGTGTTTTTATGTAGTACCTGTGACGTCCAATAGGCTTACATAATACTTCTTCCCAATAATCTCGTCTTCCAGTAATTTAGTGTATCAGGTCCTCAAGTATCTTTCGTGTAAATGATATCAGGTATTCCTTTTTAGTCCGCTAAAGAGAGTATTTTCAGTACACCCCAGTGATTTCAATGCTTTTGTGGAAAATTACATTTATCTGGATGTAACTCATAATGTACATACCAGTAAATGATAACAAAGATAATCATTATTTATCAAAGTTACATAGACAAGTAGGAATTTGGGACACCTAGGTCACAAAAATGTCCCCCTTCGATACCTACAACTGTCATGTCCACAAGTTGCTCTAGACATATAATTACAAATGAAATGTACATACACACCAAGAATTCTGGTAAATATAAAAATTGGTGGACTGTATATTAAAATTAATAAATGATTATATATATACGCATTTACATAACAGAAGAATATATCTTAATATCACTCACCAATTTGACTGGAGATTAATGTGTATCATACTCAAAAACCTCATTCTAACTAAATTTATGATGATAATACTGGCCAGAATTACAACACAATTTAGATAGCTTATCTCAGGTTCCTGGAGCTGTCTTGTCCAGTCGTCTGATATCTCAAGTTATGCAGGAATGCACATCCAACAATTTCGGCTCCTATTTGAGAGGTTTTAAGCCCAATATAACCTCTAGTGCACGAAAATTCTTCCGATTATTCACTAACGTTTGTGTTGTCTAGTTCAAACATGGCGAGTCCCTTCTGCGCAGGCGCAGAATTTCCCATTTTTTATAACAAATTTTATTAAATACAATGTATTACACTAATTCACATAAAAAATACACTGTATGTTTCCCGGAAAATACATTATTTCCCACAGCTTTATTAATTTCATCCAAGCAGTAAGCGATCTCAGTATGTTTTTCAGCTTTTATACTTATCCTGCCCTGCACGGAGCTGCCAGCTCTTATTGTTCTAAACGTGAAAACACAAATTATTTGAAGCGTACTCCCCCGAAGGGAGGTTCCTTGACGCTGGTGAGGGGCTCTTGATCTAGGGAATAGGATTTGTGCTCCGGTTCCCTGAATTGAGCCTGAATACCTTCCATCCCCCTCCCCTCAACAGACGCTGCATAATCCTACGGGTTTAGCGCTCCCCTGTGATTATAATAATAACTGAAGTGTACTATGAGTGGCGTTATTTTTATGCGGAGTTTATCTACGCTGATATTTTTTTTTGGGGGGGGGGGTTAGAATGTTCATTTCTTTGTATTCTCTCAATGACAGGTTTTCATATGGTGAACGACTGTTAAAGTAGCTAAATTTGCACAAGGAAAATATAACGATTGTAGTAGTATAAGTAATAAGTATAAATAATTAAAATTATATCAAAATTGATACGATGTATAATAAATGCTTGCTTTACTCAGACTTGTCTGTAGCTGGGTTATTAATAAAAAAAATCTTCATACAACTTTCACTAGAAACTCTTTTAACTAAGGTTTTCCAGGTCAACCTCTCTGATTCAGGCTCCAATATTTGGCCATGAATACGAGACAAGCTGAGACCACAAGGTTTCCCCTCTATCACCCCTCCATCTCTCAGATTTAAATAAACTGCAGCTCTTGATATTACCTGCGACTCTGTTATTGCACAGTCACCAGCACAACACTGTCACTCTTGCAGTTACCGACACTACACTGTCATTCTTGCACAGTCACCAGCACAGCACCGTTATTCTTTCATAGTCATCAACACAACACTTATTTTTTAACAGTCACCAGCACAATACTGTAACTCTTTCTCAGTCACAATTACAACACTGCCACTCTTGCACAGTCACCAGTCTTCTACAGTCTTCTACAATCACCCTCACAACACTGTGACTCTTCTGTAATCACCAATATAACACTATCACTTTTCCACGGTCACAAGCACAACACTGGCACTCTTTCACAGTCATCAGCACAACACTGGCACTCTTCCACAGCTACCAGCACAACACTGCTACTCTTCCAAACTCATCAGAAGCACACCACAGAGCATCAGGCTACCGGTGCTTCAAACCTAGTAATAAACAGGTACACACCTTTAAGCTCGATTACGGGAGGCTCAGCTAGGCAAGCACAATGTTGTTTATTATAGACAGCTGTGTATGTCAACACCACAAATGCGTCTGTCTGCCTCTCTTCTAGTTTACCTGTCGGTCAGTCAGCATGTTTGTTTGTATGCCAATATGTACGCCTGCATGTTCGCGTCTTTACTATCGGTATTCGTATGTGTTTCTGTCAGTATTTCGGTCCATATGTGTGTGTGTGTGTGTGTGTGTGTGTGTGTGTGTGTGTGTGTGTGTGTGTGTGTGTGTGTGTGTGTCTTTCCCTCTTTCTCTGTTTATCTGGTTCTTTTCTCTCTCTCTCTCTCTCTTTCGCTCTCTCTCTTTATCGTACGCAGTCATCCTTCCTAGTGACAATGCATGTTCTTCCAGTTCCGGAATCATAACAAGCCAGGTCACAATGCAGCTTCGAGAAATTTGCGTGTAGCTCGTGTCAGGATTTTTTTTCAGTCGCCTCACTTTGGATAAAGAATACTGTCCTTTTTGCTATGTCACACAGGTAATCAGTGAATACGTACTCTCCAACAGGATAAGAATCAATAGGCACAATACCGTGACTGGAAAAATACACTAATAACCCGCACCGGTTTGCCTCTCATATGACATAACTACGTTGAGTAAGATCAAGCTACAGGACTTGTGTAAATCAAGAGATTGCATGAATTTAGTCAAATCACAAAACTGGCGGGGCTTGAATCTAACCCGTTTTGTGATTAGTTAGCACTCGTTTTATCACGATTTCATGTTAATTTTATTTTCCTCTCGAACAATTTTAGCAGTGATTAAGTACCAGTACGTACTCACAAAGATGGTCCACCTCTAAAATACATAGGTTATGCTATATAAATGCGAGAGAAGGGAGAGAGAGTAGGTATTGTGAAAGGGACTGAGTGAGAGATAAGTAGCCACGTGGAAGATATTGACGTAAGAGGTCAATTAATTCCCCTGGTCACAATTTTTTATATCAGCATAGATACATAACTACCATTTAAAACAGGTTCAAGCAGCTACAATGGATACCTAATTCAAAACAGGGTAACTAGAAAGAAAGTACAATCATGAGGAGCATTTCACAGTAGCATTCTCTTCTGAGCAGTCCAGCGTCGCCATCAATGCCAGTAATAAATGTGACATGACACAAGGGAGGGATGGGATAAGAGAGAAACTGGGAAAAACTGACGGGCAGAATGAAGATGAGGAATATCCTCATGGAGACCAAATCCATAACATGGGCGAGAGCCTCTAATAATGAATAACACTCACGCAATCTGGAAAGAGCCAATGTTTGAATGTGACTTCAGATGTTTTTTAATTTGATCTCAGCCCTTACGGTTTACAGTTGGAAATAAAATACAGAATTTTGTGTTTAATGTTTTTGTTTTATCCGTTGGTGGCAACCTGAGTAAGAGGGACTGATGCAACTGTTGCTTCACTTGAAGTGTGGACGACCACTAATACTCTTACTGTCATTACTGCCTTTGCTTCTACTACCATAGTTGCTACCTTTACCGCTGCTGCTGCTTAAGAATAAAAAGATACACTACCGTGATTGGAATAAAACACAAATAATTATATATAATCACTACATAAGAAAATGAAACTTGTGACGACGTTTCGGTCCGGCCTGGACCATTATCTAATCAATGTACCGATTATTTGTGAACTGCTATTACTATTAATGGCGCTAATTCTACGTCCACCACCGCCATTAATTCTACTATTACTATTATTATTACTACTACTTCTATTACTACTACTACTACTACTAATACTACTGCTAATAATAAAAATATAATACTAATACTAATAATAATAATAATAATATCATTATTCTTCTTCAGTGTAGGCTGTTAATTCTGCTATAATTCGTTCAGCCTGTAGTGACCTGTCTGAAGTTACACTGTGAACCTTGGCATGCTTTAACGTACAGAGTTGTCAAATAGTTTTTATGATACTGCGCATATAAAGTATTCATATCAAACAATGCTAGTTTAGCCAGCAATTTAAAGTCACCAACCTGTATTGCACACACACTGACATTTCAGTGTCCTGAATACACTGCCTGTGCATTAGACTGAGATTTTACAAACGCAGCACTTCGGAATATCGTCAGATCATATTGTCTCCTTTCAGTCAGGCCTTTGAAAACTTTAAACTGCAAGATTAATGACACGTTCTGTGTTGCTAATGATTTTTGCAATGTCACAACCACGTCAAAGGGTACAACATAGTATGTGCTTTTGAATTCCGAAAATTTTTTTGCAATTGAATCATATCATTATTATCAAAACAAAGCGCTAAACCTATTAGGATAATGCAGCAATCATAAGCATAGAAAATTATTTTCTCATCAGTCAGACGTCGCGGTATTCTGGTTCTCTATGACAGAGAAAAACAAATCAGAGAATCTGTCCTTGGCTGCTGGAAAGTTGTAGCAGAGATCACAGCTCTCAATAATTTTACATTGTGTGATGCAGTTTCAGTAGCAGGAAGAAGCCAACAAGATACGAAAGCATACCTTGTATACTGTATACCTCGTACATGCAGAAATAAAGATAATATTACATTATATTATTATTGTAGAAAATAGTATATTTTCCGTAAATAGTGTATTTGTATGTAAATTAAAACATATTGTATTTATTAAAAATAATGTTATCGAAAATGGGAAGCCCTGCGCCTGCGCAGAGAGACTCTCCATTGTTGTTTGAATTGGACAAGAAACGTTAGTAAATAATCAGAAGAATTTTCGTCGCTCTAGAGGTTAAATTGGGCTGACACCTCTCAAATAGGAGCCAAAATTGTTGGATGTGCATTCCTGCATAACTTGAGATATCAGACGACTGGACAAGACAGCTCCAGGAACCTCAGATAAGCTATCTAAATTTGTGTTATAATTCTGGCCAGCATTATCTTCATAAATTTGGTTAGAATGAGGTTTTTGAGTATGATACACATTAATTTCCAATCAAATTGGTGAGTAATATTAAGATATATTCTCCTTCTGTTATATATATATATATATATATATATATATATATATATATATATATATATATATATATATATATATATACAATCATTTATTAATTTTAATATACAGTCCACAAACTTATATATTTACTAGAATTCCTGGTGATGCACATTTCATTTGTAATTAATAGGACTAGAGCAACTTGTGGATATGACAGTGGTAGGTATCGAAGGGGGGCATTTTTGCGACCTAGGTGTCCCAAATTCCTACTTGTCTATGTAACTTTGATAAATAATAATCTTTATCATTTACTGGTATGTACATTATGAGTTATATCCAGATAAATGTAATTTTCCACATTTAATTTGCCCGTTGGTCCTTCTTGAACCGGATGTAATTAGTGAAGCCATTAATTAGTTAATTACTTAATAATTATATGTGATATGACAGAAGGAGGTGGATGTTAAGTTCACAAATGTACTTAATATGTAGTGGATTATAATTATTACAATATTAATTTGGATAAGCCAAGTGTGGATAAAGATTATATTAATGTGTATAATATTAAGTTTGCTATGCCAAATTCTGGCAAGGATTTACATTAATTTGTATAATATTAATTTTGATGGGCCAAGTCTGGCTAAAGGTTTGTTTTAATGTACATTTAAAGTTTATATTATAATTTTCTTACATGTAATTGCAAAGCTCAAGTGTAGCTAGGATTTATTCAAAGGTAAGTTGTATCAGTGTTGTAAGTTGTAATATTTACCTTTATAAAGTGCATAATTTAGTACATAATCAGTGTTATTAATTAAGCTGAATTTAATACATTGCATCATGGCTGAAAATGAGGAAATTAATATAGAAGACAAACATATGAAATATAGAGCAAAAAAAGCATCACTACAGGCTAGAAAAGGTCATGTAACCAAGACACATAATAAATGTTTGGAATTAATGAATCAAGAAACTGTGAATACTGATGATATAAAATTGTATTTAGATGCTTTAGGGAATAGATATGATTCATACAAATTACAACAAATATGAAGGAGATTTATTAGCAAACTGTGTAGATGAGACTGAAGTAGATCCCATGATTAATCAGTATTATGAATTAGAAGAAAATATTCTTTTTTGTAAAAGCCAGGCTTTGAATAAATTAAAATGTGCAAACCCGGCAGTTAATCAGTCTGCTCCAACAAATAAGATGTCTTTGCCAAAACTCCCAGAATTATGTTTGCCTGTATTTAATCCTGGAGAAAATTGGGAGGAATTTTGGTCAATTTTTAAAGCAGCTGTGCATGACATGAATGACCTAACCTGTGTAACTAAATTATTTGACCTCAAAGGACAGATAAGAGGAAATGCTCACATACTCATACAAGCCTTTCCCAATGTTGACTTGTTGAAAGTCACTTATGGTAATATAGAACAAAGTAGGTTGGATCTAATTAATATTATTGTTAATTTAAAATCTCCAGATCACACTTACAAAGGTTAACAGCAGTTTAGAGTTAAACTGGAGAGCACTCTCAAAACTTTAAGTAATAAATATAATCTGAAGGAATCAGACTGGTTATTGAATGCCATGGTACAGAATAAATTAAGCTGTAAAACACTTGAATGGGTCTCGAACAAATATCTCAAAGGCTATTTAGGTCTGGAGGAAATAAGACTAGGTCTACAAGAATTAATTGTGCAGTTGCAGACCAGCCAACTAACTCATTTTAAAGATGCAACACATAATAACTCTAAGGTATCTGTCAAGTTTCACAAAGGAAAAAATTATCCCAATGGTAATAATCAAATTTCATTTCTTAAAAAGAGTTGCACAGGTGTATATCAAGTAGCAGGAACCAGAAATAATTATTCTCCACAAGGTAAGAATAAGTACTCTCCTAAGAGTAGCCCAGTTAATAAGAAACCAGTCAAAGAAAAGAGAGATTGTCTTTTCTGCAAGTGTACTCATTTTTCTAAGAATTGCAATGCATACAATTCATGGAATGATAAAGTTGAAAGATTGGAGGAACTTGACAGATGTATCAGGTGTTTAGGTAATCACAATGTAAAGGATTGTAAAGCCAAATTAAACAACTGTTATCAATGTCACAAAGGAAGACACCATATAGTCATGTGTAAAGGTCTATAAAATAATGTTGATAATAATGATAATGTTGACAATCCTGACACAACAGTGGCTAATGTAAAAATTGCTGCTAATGTTAATAATGATGGTTTTGCTGTAGTAGCATTAGCTGTGTTACAGGTAAAAATTGATAAAAGGCATAAATCAAAAAACATAAATGCATTATTAGACCAGGGATCCCAGAGTACTTTCATAAAACGTAAATGTCTTGATGGTATGAAAGTACAGATGGGAGATCCCACAACTTTAAAATTATCTGGTTTTCTCTCGGATAAAAGGGCTCAATTATATGATACTGTTTATGTAACTGTCAGGTTGGGCAATGAGAAAAAACGTGTTAATGCAGTAATTGTAGATAGACTTCCAGTGAAAATATCTACAGTAGGGCTTAGTAAAGCTACAGAAAGACTTTCACATAATGTAAATTTAGCACCTTCTGGTGTAAGTGATGATTCTGTAGGCCCAATAAATATTTTGATAGGTAGTGACTATTATGCCTCCTTTGTAAAGGGTATGGTAAAGAAATGTAGTGTCACCCTTTTGAAGACTGCAGGAGGCCATGTAATGTATAGTAGGATTCCTCGTAATAATAATGCATGACTAGAGGAAACTACCAATACCATAACTGTGTGTCTTACTCATGAAATCGTGCCCCAGTATAATTCTTCCATAGAGGATGGTGTTGAGCCAGTGCATAAAT
Organism: Cherax quadricarinatus; assembly: GCF_038502225.1. Lineage (NCBI taxonomy): Eukaryota > Metazoa > Arthropoda > Malacostraca > Decapoda > Parastacidae > Cherax > Cherax quadricarinatus. The sequence goes on along the minus strand of NC_091302.1, from coordinate 15,068,230 downwards.
TGTGGGAATTAGACAGCATTGGAATAAATGTAAATGAAGAAAGTCCAGACGATTCTTTTACTCAGGAACAATACCTGAGAGATGTAAAATTTGAATCTGGACAATACTGGGTGCGACTTCCGTGGAGACTGAACCATTCAGAATTGCCCACTAATTACAGAATGGCATATGGACAATCAAAGGCTCAGCTCCGTGAACTGAGTAAGACACCAGAATTGTTAACTGCCTATAATGATAAAATTGCTGAACAATTAATTAATAAATTTATAGAAGAGGTACCTCATGAGCAAGCCAAGTAAAATTATGTACGTACAAAACAGAGTCGCTGAAATTAATCAGATGCAAGAGAAATATAATAGTTTGGGTCAGCATATGTTAACATTTAATCATATTCCCGGTGAGGAGAATCCAGCTGATTTTTTGTCTCGAGGTTTACCTTATGCTAAATTTGTAAATGCTGTATCATGGTTTACAGGACCGAGTTGGTTGGTAAATCAAGCTAATTGGCCTGTACAAAAGGCGTATATTGCTCCTGTTAAAATTACTGTGACCACCACTCCAATAGTTTGTCTTTCCTTAGCCATTAATATAGATAGGTATTCTTCTTTACCCAAACTAATCAATGTAACTAAGTTGGTGTTTAAATTTCTAAACAAGATGAATATCTCATATAAGTTTTCACATCCTCTTGAATATTGGGTAAAGAGGGTACAAGAAGAAATCTATGGAAATGACATTAAATTGATGATGGAAAGAAAAATTGTGAAAGGTTCCATAATAGAGAAATTGGGGCTGTACTTAGAGAATAATGTAACTAGGTGCAGAGGTAGGTTACAAAATGCTGAATTGGGTGATTATGCTAAACACCCTATCTTACTGCCCAAAACTCATCATCTAACAAATTTAATTGTTCTAAATGCCCATAAAAATGTAATGCATGGTGGGGTACAAGATACCTTAAATTGTATTAGGGAAACTTTCTGGATTCCACAAGGACGGCAAAGTGTAAAAAGGGTGATTAAATCTTGTGTAATATGTCGCCGTGTGGATGCCAGATCCTATATGTGCCCAGGTCCTCCACCATTGCCAAAGGAGTGTGTACAATTAGTGAAACCATTTGATGTAACAGGTGTAGACTATAGTGGTCCAATAATTTTAACAGGTACTTCAGATGTTGTTCCACTGAAAGTGTATGTTTGTTTGTTCATCTGTACTGCTACTAGGGCAGTTCATTTAGAAGTGGCATAGGACTTGTCTGCAGAACAGTTTATACAGCAGTTTCGAAAATTTACAGCTAGGAGATCCTGTACGAAAGACTTATAGGCACAGTGAAGCGGTGTCTCCATAAAGAAAATTAATTTGAAAGAATTCCGTGCAGTGTTAGTGGAGGCGGAAAATCAGATAAATAATAGGCCTCTCTCGTACATGAGTGATACACCTGATGCAGATGTATTAACACCTTCTCACCTAATATGTGGAAGGAAATTGGAAGCTGCCCCTGTCTATAGATATAATCCGGAAGAAAGTGGTGAAGATTACGATGATGCGGCAGTGTTGTGTGATAAATTTAAAATGTTAAATAAAGTAATTGATCATTGGTCTAATGTGTGGCGTAAGGAATATCTTCATACACTACGTGAACACTTTTATGGTGCGACAGAGGCAGTAAATCCACAGAACATTCAACCAGGTGACATTGTGTTGATTGATACTGAACATCATCGAACATTGTGGCCTCTGGGCAAAGTATTGACATTGTACCCAGATGCACAAGGTGTTGTACGGAATGTCGAAGTGTTGTGTCGTGGCCAGGCAAGTTTACGCACTATTAATAAATTGATTCCCTTATAACTAAGTGGTATTCAATCAAACGTAAATGAAAATCTAAGGGAAAGTGACTCGAGTCATACTGAAGGTAATGCTGACCAAGTGATGCAGGAAGATGAAATTGTAGTAAGACCTACTAGGAGAGCAGCCACTCCAGGGAGAACCGGCTGGAATTGTCTCCTAAAGGAAGGAGTAATTTGAGTTTTTTAGCAACGAACTCCGCCCGGCCGCAGTGTGGAAAATAGTATATTTTCCGTAAATAGCGTATTTGTATGTAAATTAAAACATATTGTATTTAATAAAAATTATGTTATCGAAAATGGGAAGCCCTGCTCCTGCGCAGAGAGACTCGCCATTGTTGTTTGAATTAGACAAGAAACGTTAGTGAATAATCGGAAGAATTTCCGTTGCTCTAGAGGTTAAATTGGGCTGACACCTCTCAAATAGTAGCCGAAATTGTTTATGTGCATTCCTGCATAACTTGAGATATCAGACGACTGGACAAGAGAGCTCCAGGAATCTCAGATAAGCTGTCTAAATTTGTGTTATAATTCTGGCCAGCATTATCTTTATAAATTTGGTTAGAATGAGGTTTCTTAGTATGATACACATTAATCTCCAGTCGAATTGGTGATATTAAGATATATTCTCCTTCTGTTATATAAATGCATATATATATATATATATATATATATATATATATATATATATATATATATATATATATATATATATATATATATATATATATATATATATATATATATATATATATATATATATATATAATCATTTATTAATTTTAATATACACTCCACAAACTTATATATTTACCAGAATTACTGGTGATGCATATTTCATTTGTAATTAATAGGTCCAGAGCAACTTGTGGATATGACAGTAGTAGGTATCGAAAGGGGACATTTTTGCGATCTAGGTGTCCCAAATTCCTACTTGTGTATGTAACTTTGATAAATAATAGTTATCTTTATCATCATTTACTGGTATGTACATTATGAGTTACATCCAGATAAATGTAATTTTCCACAATTATTATTACTGTTACTATTATTACTATTATTATTATTATTATTATTATTATTTTAGTGTTTTACTGCTACCAGCATAGGTTTCAGTAATCATAGACTGTGAAAATTTTAATTTCATTGTACTGTATACTGAAACCCGACAAAAAGAAAACAGACGGAAAAAGACGATACAAATTGTTAACTGACATGAATTACTAATTGACACAGTATTGATTTTAATGAAATTAGTTGCACCCAGTAATGCAGAGCAAAAAAATGTTTTTATTCTTGTACATATACAATGAGCTAACTACGCTGTCAGTGTTTTTATAACAAAATAATTTGCTGCTATTGTATTAAAGCTTTTGTTATAAACTCTTCAACATACATTTATTATATATATTAATGATAAAACATTCCATTCCCAGCATCATATATGCAATCACCGGCTTAGTGAGCACTTCAGTCTAGCATACTACACACACACTATAATCGAAAATCAATGTTAATTTAAAAATATTTAATTTAATTCTATATAAAACAAACTTTTGTAGATGAATGGTTCAAAGAACTGACACGTTGATAAATTAGACACATGTGCAACTCTTGGGTATCTTTTCTGAGGAAACGTTTCGCCACACAGTAACTTCATCAGTTCAAACAAAGGAGAAACGAGAAGAACAGGAGGAGAATGAGGTAATCAGTCTCTCAACCTTGAGTCGATGTGGTCAGTCCATCAATCTTGAATAGAATACAGCATCTGTGCGGAGAAGTAGCTTCTGTACCGTAGGCAGGAGAGGTGCAGCAGTCGTAGGTGGTGTTACATTTGTCCAATGTGGAAGTCGGTCGTGCCCAAGGGTTAGGCAAGCGAAGAATTCCCAAGTATTAAGATGCCGGATGTTTTACGCTTGCAGCAGTCAAGACAACGTATCAGTAGGGGTTGGATGTTGAAAAAGACCTCTGGGTGAAAGCGATTTTTATATTTAATAATTATTGCTTAAACGCCATTACACACTGTTACGTTTTGAGTCTTTCTTTTCAGAGAGGAGACCCTTTAGTAACAACAGGTGAAGATCCACTTAGGTCTTCTTACTCTTTTTAAATACACACATATAAATACAAGGTAAAAAAGTTCTATAAGGCTTTATCTCGTTTTATAGTATAAAACTAAGCTTATAGTCACTTAGTAATTTAAATAATTGATAAAATTTAGGTATACCTTTTCTTATAAATTCATATGTACACAATCACTGTAATTTCATAATCAAAGTCAAGATCAATGAATCACTAGATAGGGCGCCTTTACCACCTCCTCAGTCAATCATATACACTACAGCTAGAACTGGTTAGAGACTATCACGAGACTTTAATAGTTGGAGAACTCAGACGTGGGGTATTGCTTCACTTAAATGGCTGACTGCACAGACGCAACCCGTCAAGTATTCCGAGACAGAAGTAATCCAAGCAACCTTGGTTGAACCTAGGAATCCTGGTTCAAAGGTTCTCCTGAGGCTTGCAACAAGAGAATAAGGGAGCTCCATGGCTTGGTGCTTTCTCTACCGGAGGAGAGAATGAACTGCCATGAGTAAAACTCCCTAGCTTGACGTCACCTCGGAATGAGCGAGTATGTGAAGCATAAATGACCACGAGGCAATTCAACATATAAACACAAAACATCCTACAAAATAAATCAATAATTCATGGCCAGATAATATTATAAAACTAGGAGTCTTTATTTTAGCTACGAATAAAGGTACCAGTGAAAAAGCCGTAATTACACACTAATCAATTGACCCTTCTTAAATTATGCACAAAGGGCGTAACACTCCTCCCGTACGACTGACTCGCACCAATAGACTTCAACTCATACCAGGCACACAATGTCTCCATTCTATACTATATATCCAGGCAATTGCAAAGACAACGTCCTTCAGAGTAAAAAAGATTTTTCAGAGTCACCATGAAGCAGGAGTCAGGAAACGGAATTTTAAACTTTGCTCCATCTCTTAGAGGTAAACACACAGTAGTTGACCTCTGACGAGGTCAGAAGCTGAGGACGTCATGGGAACACAACAGGAGACATGGCCAAAGCAATGTATATTCTCAGCTTCTGCCAGACTGACCTCCTGGATCTCAACTCCAAAAGGACTCCTATTTTTGTTACAGCAATCTTCTTACTGTTGATGGCAAAAGTCGAAATATTAAACACAAAACCAATATTAATTATTTGAAAAGAAAAAAAAAGAAAAAGGGAGTATCTGACTAATCCTTAAGGGCGGGACAGAGCGTCAGCAATTACGTTATCCTGGCCACGTATGTGGTTAATACTTATTGAAAAGGGTTGAATTCGAAGAGCCCATCTCTGAATCCGGGCATTCTTCGACTTCATAGTATTAATAAAGGTCAAAGGGTTATGGTCTGAATTGACTGTGATTTTGTGGGGAGTAGTGCCCAGGTAAACTTCAAAGTGCTCTAAAGATAACAGTAAAGCTAAGGCTTCTTTGTCTACCGTTGCATAATTTAACTGGTGGGACTTTAATTTAGCAGAAAAATAGCAAATGGGATGAAGAATATTAGACGAGGATGAGGGTTGTAGCAAGACTGCTCCCACAGCATAGCTACTGGCATCTACATGCAAAGAAAAGGGGACATCAAAATTTGGACTTTGTAATACTGTGTGATGAATGGTTTTGAAAACCGACAAGTTGAAGAATTGAGACACTTATGCAACACATGGGACTCTTTATTGAAGAAACGTTTCGCCACACAGTGGCTTCATCAGTCCAATACAAAGTAGAAGTGGGTAAGGAGAGTAGAAGTTTGAGGTAATCAGTCCCTCAATCAGTCCCTCAAGTAGGTCGTCGTCCAAAGGTTGGGCAAGCTTGCCCAACCTTTGGACGACGACCTACTTACACTAGTGGCAGGTCCCACTGTGATCCCGCCTCCTCCTGCTTCAACTCATCTCACCGCAGTATATAAGCCACCTCTCTGGCCCTATGCTGCACTTCCTACAAGAGTGATGGACTGAACACATCGAATCCAGGTCGAGGGACTGATTACCTCAAACTTCTACTCTCCTTACCCACTTCTACTTTTTATTGGACTGATGAAGCCACTGTGTGGCGAAACGTTTCTTCAATAAAGATTCCCATGTGTTGCATAAGTGTCTCAATTCTTTGTAATACTGGTGACGATTCAAGTAATCGTTTCAATTTGCTAAAAGCCATGTCACATTCTGAGGTCCAGCAGAATTTAACTTTAGAACTGGTTAATTCAAACAGGGGAGCTGCCACCTGAGAGAAGTTGGGGCAGAACCGGCGGTAGTAGCCGGCCATCCCTAGAAATCTTTGTACTCCTTTTCTATCCCGAGGTATAGTGAATTCTGAAATGGCTTTGATCTTAGCATTAAGAGGAGCTACTGTTCCTTGGCCGATACTGAAGCCAAGGTATTTTATTAGGGCTTGCCCAAACTCACACTTTGCTAAATTAACCGTAAAATTGTATTCTACTAATTTTTTAAGAAGTGCTTCTAGCCGAGACACATGTTGTCCCCACTCTTCACTTATCACTACTAAATCGTCCAAATAAGCTTCCACACCTTCCTGCTCATAAGTTAGACTATTCATCAGCCTCTGAAAGGTAGATGCCGCATTACAGAGGCCGAAGGGCATAACTAAATAGTTAAATAGACCACCAGGAACAGTATGAGACGATATCTCTTGGGCTCGTGTTGACAGTGGTACTTGGTAATAACCTCTTAACAGGTCTAGTCTACTCACATATTTAGCCCCGGAGACTTTATCTATTAAATCGTCTACTCTAGGTAGAGGATACCCATCTGGTAAGGTCACGGAGTTTACCTTCCGGTAATCTGTACACATACGGTAAGATCCATCTGTTTTAGCCACGAGGACACAGGGCGAAGCCCACGGACTTTTGCTGCATTCGATCAAACCGTGAGTTAACAGAAAATCTATTTCCTCTCTAAGTGCCTTATTTTTCACTGGGCTCGTTCGATACGGGGCTTGCTTGATTGGCAGAGCACCTTGTACATCCACATCATGTGTCCCCAGAGTGCAACGTTTGGGGACGTCTCCGAATAAACTCGGATAAGCCATTAGCAACTCTTTAATCTTTCTAGCTTGGTCATCTCCTAAGTTACATAAAAACTGCTCCGTAGCGCTCAACACTTCTGAATTTTTAAGACACACTTCTACCCCTCTAGAACAATCTGTAAGGCATGTATCCTCTTGTGGTAGAATGGAAGTAGTGGGCGATGGTTCCCCATAATACCTTTTCAACTGATTTACATGGTAGGCATGGTTGGACTTCTTTTTACCTGGAGTACGAACTAAGTAATTTACCTTACTCAGTTTCCTCACTATCTCCATGGGTCCTTCATACCTGGGCTGTAGCGTATGTCCAGGAACCAATTTCAGAGCTAAAACTTTATTCCCTACTTGAAAAGAGCATAGAGCAGCCTTCTTATCGAAACGCTGCTTCATTTTAGTCTGAGCTTTTGCTATATTTTCTAAAGCCAGGCTCCTCGTGAAGAACAAGTGCTCATGCATTATAGATGGCGATAAATACAAAGGTGGATTGGCCCTTCCGGACCATACTTCCTTTAACACGGCCAATGGTCCTCGTACCGCATGTCCATATATTAGCTCAAAGGGGCTGTACCCTAAACTTTCTTGCTCACTCTCCCTGATTGCGAGGAGGAGAAAAGGGATTCCCTCATCCCAATCCTTAGAGTACTGCTCACAATAAGCACGCATCATGAACTTTAAAGTTCGGTGAAATCTCCCGGACAGGCCCCCCACTTGTGAAGATCCACTTAGGTCTTCTTACTCTTTTTAAATACACACATATAAATATAATGCTTTATCTGGTTTTATTCAGTATAATACTAAGCTTATAGTCACTTAGTAATTTAAATGATAAAATTTAGGTATACCTTTTCTTATAAATTCATATGTACACAATCACTGTAATTTCATAATCAAAGTCAAGATCAATGAATCACTAGATAGGGCGCCTTTACCACCTCCTCAGTCAATCATATACACTACAGCTAGAACTGGTTAGAGACTATCACGAGACTTTAATAGTTGGAGAACTCAGACGTGGGGTATTGCTTCACTTAAATGGCTGACTGCACAGACGCAACCCGTCAAGTATTCCGAGACCGAAGTAATCCAAGCAGCCTTGGTTGAACCTAGGAATCCTTGTTCAAAGGTTCTCCTGAGGCTTGCAACAAGAGAATAAGGGAGCTCCATGGCTTGGTGCTTTCTCTACCGGAGGAGAGAATGAACTGCCATGAGTAAAACTCCCTACCTTAACGTCACCTCGGAATGAGCGAGTTTGTGAAGCATAAATGACCACGAGGCAATTCAACATATAAACACAAAACAGCCTACAAAATAAATCAATAATTCATGGCCAGATAATATTATAAAACTAGGAGTCTTTATTTTAGCTACGAATAAAGGTACCAGTAATATAATACTAAGTGAAAAAGCCGCAATTACACACTAATCAATTGACCCTTCTTAAATTATGCACAAAGGGCGTAACACACACAATCAAATCTGTCAACAGAGTAAACAAAACTAGACAGGCCCGTTTCATATTGTATAATTTTTATTTGAAAATTGTACATGACATGTTTACTTATCATACAGTTAGTAGTAAAGGTGTACTAAAATAATTATTTTCTGTATAATCCTTTAATGCAGCAGCAAAATGTCTGAAAATAATGCCAACTTCAGCGGTACGTTGCGAGGAGCGAGGAAATATATCCTGCAGCCTGCTGTGGCTCTAGCTTCGATAGCAGTATCGACGATATATTTCAGTTCGTCAGGATCTAACTGCGTATTTTTCTTTATATGTTCCGGAAATCTGCTAGATCTCTATTTTGGTTGTGTTAGTATACCATGAACTATATGTGCCTCTCGCGGGTTTTAGAATAATTTTCATGTGGGGAACTAGTCTAACAGATACATTTTTTTTTTTAATTTGGCGTCCATGGAATTTATTATTGTTATTTGAGATTCAAGGACGCGGGCGCCTATCCTGCAATGCCTACAACATCTTGATGATGTACGAGCATACATAGAACGTCCGGTGTGTTATGCATCGAGTACATTAGCGGTGTCCAAGGCCCTACAGCTGACTGAACTCTTTGTTGTTAGTCATGCTCGCTGTGCTCGACACGAGCCACAAAACTATGAGCCTACAAATCATCTTAGCCAGCTGAAAATATTGTGAGGCAGAGTTATCTAGCGGAGGTTAGTTAACTGCATCAGCTGTTCAGGTTAAACATGTACTCTATGCGTGATAAACCATCACACCTGCCTCTAACTTTTACCTCACATACCTGCCTGACATACCAACCCCACCCCCACAAACCTGCTAGGTATACTAACTTTCTTGTTTCATACTCCTTTCATATATACTAACTCACCTGCTTCGCGGACCTGCAAGATTTATCAACACACTTGGTTCATACATATGATATACGAACACACTGTGCGATAACTGTAACCACCTAAACATAAGTGTACTTATGTGTACCTGCAGATAAATAAACTTACATGCTTAACATTTCGCCCACACAGTGGGCGAAATGTTGTCAATAAAGGATCACATTATACTGCTTATATGTTTATTTTTGCAACATGGCGGCGGGGTTTCAGTGCGGTCGGTCATTCCGTTGAGATCAGACGGGCATTTTTTTTTCTTTTTATCATTTTGTCAGTGCGTTGTTAGCATTTTTAATTCTAAAATTTCTATAACTAAAAATCATTATCGCTATTCCATAACTGGAATCCACAAACAGGAATGAAATATGATTCAAAAAGCTAGAATGCATGAAAATTAACACTTCCAAAATTTCTAAGAAAGAATCACAACATTTTGCACACCACACATGTTGTCTCATTTTTACTTCAGTATGATCTACCGAATAATCTTTGTATGTAATGACCAGAATATTAAAAAAAAAATGCTCAACATTTTCAGTACTTTCAAGAAGTGTTTTACTTGGCATCTGGTGTCTGCTTTATGCTTACCAGGCTACTGTATACCGTCAAACCATACCACGGGCGGGGTTAGAACCAGCGATCAGGGAGTCTTAAAACTCCAGACCGACGCGTTAGCCACTGGATCAGCTAGCCACAATAAGATTCATCCAGCTAGGCATATTTATACACCGTGTCTTTTCCTGCCGTCATCTCTGCATCATGCTACCCAGTGAAGGATCTCTCAGGGCTGCAGTTCATAACCTTCTCATACAGTGAATATCCAGTATTCAGAGATCTAAAAATATTACTAGTAAACAGAGGTGGAAGAAATCATTTATATTCGGTCAGGACATTTAATAGAGAAAATGTTTCGCCACGACTGGCTTCTTCATTAGAACTGAAGAAGTTACTCATGGTGAAACGCTTCCTTTAATAAATGCCCTCAACTGCACATAAGTGTCTTGTCAATTGTTTTAGCGACAGATTATAAGCCTATAATACTCAGGAACCTGCGGAATATTGCAAAATACCTGTCTCAAACACCTGCTTTACACAATTTACAAACAAGTCTTCACACCACTCTCATGCACCTGCAGGACGTTTCCCTCAGGCACTTTCCTCACACTTTCTCAGATCGCATCAGCCTCACTCAACTTCACAATACACCTTTCGCACATTTGCCTCACATACCTTCACAACACACCTAACACATTTGCCTCACACACCTGCCAGACACACATCGCACCTGCGTCACACATCTGCACAGAGACCTTCTTCGTACACCTATCACGCTTAAAACCGCCTCATACACCTGCCCTCAAACACATACACCTCCCTCGCACGCCTGCTGCTTTTGCACCTTCATCACATACCTGCAACATGTACACATTCACCTACCACACATACCTGCCAGACACACAGTCATGCTTCTTTATGTGAATAAGAAAATTTGCAGTTTATGGGAATTAATGACATCATAAACTGCCATAAACTGCGTCTTGTGTCTCGCTCACATACTTGTCGGAATATTTTTCACTGTAATTCATTTCTACTGAATGAATAAAATACATATGCAACACTTGGGTGTTGTTTTTGTTGAATCGTCTCGTCTGCGCAAGCGAGACGATTCAATAATAACAGGCGAATATCAAAGTGGTATATAATTCCGACAGGTGGGTAAGACACAGAGCCAAAAGTTAGGCATCTTTAATCCGAAACGTTTCGCCTACAGAGTAGGCTTCTTCAGTAGAGTACAGAAAGGAGGCAGGAGCAGTAGAGATGTGAAGACGTAGATTTGAGGTTCAGTCACTGTTTCAGAGTATGGAACAGAACTCATCTCCAGGCCGAGGGACTGACATTCTCAAATCTACTTCACATCGTCTTCACATCTCTACTGCTCCTGCCTACTTTCTGTACTCGACTGAAGAAGCCTCCTGTGTAAGCGAAACGTTTCGGATTAAAGATGCCTAACTGTTGTCTGTGTGTCTTACTTACTAATAACAGGCGACTTTTATACTGGAGAAGTGGAAGTAGAGAGGTTATTTAATTGAAGGTGATCGTAGTCTTTAACAGTTGATAGATGTTCAATCCCTAGCCTTGATTGAAGGTATTCACTCCCTCAACTTTGATGTATCTGAAGCACAAGCATGAAGACAGACGCTTATCGACTGGAGATGCAGGGGAGATGTAGCAGTTGGAGACGGTTTCATAGGTTGGCGCGGATTCCTAGTGGAAGAATATCATGGTAGTAAATATGGACGGTGGTTGGCAATAGAGTTGCCATGTCAGACCAACGTTATACATTTCTGGCACATAATACCAACAACTTGATGAATAGAAAACGTGTACAACATTTGGGTAAATTTATTGCCCAGCATGACTAACTTCTACAAGGGCCCCGCTCACCTGCTATATTGTCTCTAAATACTGCATTTGTTCTCTAGTTCTGGTACACTTCTCCAGACTCATGCTGTGCTTTAATAGATCAAAGCTAAAGAGTGAACACCTTAAAATTACTTCTATTCTTTCACTATATCTAGTATAAAAGTTGCCTCTGTATTCTATTAAAATTGTTGGCTGCACAGGAGACACATCAATGGACACTCAAGTGCATACCATTGTATACCACTGTATAACACTGTATACCACATAGCACTGTATACCATTGTATACAGTGCTATACAATGGTATATAGTGCTATACAATGTATACCATTATATAGCACTGTATATCATTGTATAGGACTGTATACCATTTTATAGAACTGTATAGCATTGTATACCACTGTATTCAATTATATACCACCATTTACCATTGTATACCATTGTATACCATTGCATACCATTGCATACCACTGTATACCATTGTATAGTACTGTACACTGCTATATATCATTGTGTATTATTGTACATGTATACAATAGAATACAGTGATAGTATACTATTGTATACATCTGTATCACACTATCACATCTGCCTCATTATCACACCCATCCCACTATCACACCTACCTCACTATCACACCTGACTCACTATCACACCTGCCTCACAATCACACTTGACTTAGTATCATATCCGTCTGGCACTATCATCCGTGTGTCGTAAGTTAAACAAGAGTAATTAAAATCTGGGCACTTCAGTTTAGTTTCTGCCACAGCAATATTAAGGCCGTGACGAAGCACTGGTGATCACAGTGTAGGGAACTTCAACGTTCTGAATACAAATGTAACATGGATGTAATCGAAAAATCTACGTTATACTTCTAGCATACTTGCCTCACACACCTGCCAGATACATGATTATACCTGCCAAACACATGATTATACCTACCAGACACAGGATGAAGCCTGCTTCACGAATCTGTCACACTATACTACCTGCTTCATACACACCTGCCGGGCACTATCATGCCTGCTTCATACACACCTGCCGGGCACTATCATACCCGCTTCATACACACCTGCCGGGCACTATCATACCTGCTTCATACACACCTGCCGGACACTATCATACCTGCTTCATACACACCTGATAAATTAGACATGTGCAACTCTTGGGTTCTCTGAACCATTCATCTACAAACCTGTCAGACACTGCAACTTCTTGGGATCTTAATACTTGGGAATTCTTCGCTTGGCTAATTCTTGGGCACGACCTACTTCAACATTGAACAAATGTTACACGACCTATGACTGCTGCACCTCTCCTGCCAACGGTTTATAAGCTCCTTCTCAGCACGTATGCCGTATTCTATTCAAGATTGATGGACTGACCACATCGACTCAAGGTTGAGGGACTGATTACCTCATTCTCCTCCTGTTCTTCAAGATTCTCCTTTGTATGGACTGATGAAGCCACTGTGTGGCGAAACGTTTCCTCAATAAAGATACCCAAGAGTTGCACATGTGTCTAATTTATCAACATGTCGGTTCTCTGAACCATTCATCTTCATACACACCTGCCGGACACTATCATACCTGCTTCATACACACCTGCTGGACACTATCATACCTGCTTCATACACACCCGCCTGACACTATCATACCTGCTTCATACACACCCGCCTGACACTATCATACCTGCTTCATACAAAACTTTACTAACCTTCTCTTCCTCCTCATGACCTGCATTAGAACGAAGAAGAAAAAAAAATTCTGATAAAAATCTTTTGAAATAAAGTCTTCTGGAGATCTTAAATAAGTAATTTCTTATGTTATATCTTTGTTTGAAAATGCTGTTCAATTTTCCTTGCCTATCTTTTGGCACGTCGGTATCTTCAAAGCCTTTGATTTTTTCCCTAACGTCTCGATAATTCATGTGAATCAAAAAATGAATGTATTTTTCCATCGTTCCGTCAGTCATCCCCAAAGTTTGCTTTTCATTAGAATGGAGTATAATATCCATAAGAATTTTTTTGGCTCCTGGTGGATATAAAGGAGGCAAGCGAAAAGAAAAGGAAGGCGAAGAAATGGGAAACTGAGGGAGAGATAAAGATAGATTAGTAAAATAATCAAAGAGGATGTATAGAGAGCTCAAAACATTTGACATTTTGTGATGCTCAATATGCCCAGAAATATCGCTTTCTCTGAAAAAAAGAATGTGTTGCTTCCTATAACTCCAGCTTTTCTCATTAAGTGGGTTTAAAACTGAGCTTGATCACCACATCAAACATCTGCGTCCAACATATATGAACACACGCACAATAAAGGGCATATTATGTTACAGTAAAATCATTCCTGTTCCAACTGACCTATGTATATATAAAAACTCTGCAATTAACTGAAACTACAACGCTAGTGCAGAAATTATGAAACATTCGCGTTGTTGACTGTCAGTCAATTTAGATGCAAAATGCAGTTCATTATTAACCGTATTCACACTCACACAAACACATACATACACAAACATTCACTGGTCAGATATGCAGCTGCTTGAATTCAAACCTTGTAAATGCAATGTCGAAGAGATTGGGGCAGGGGACAGAAGACAGGATACGGAATATAGTCTCTGGGGACAGAGACTGCATCTTTTCACAGAGGGTAAGGCTTTGGAGTAAACATAATGGCTACGATGTCTTCAGATGTTCGCATCAACTGAGTAACTTCTGCAGTCAATGCTCGTCCTGTAAATCTGAGAGTGGCCATCAGGAATCTTAACAGTCATTCTGGGCACTTTATATGTAAGATTCATGCTGCATTCCCTAGTACCAGTATGGAACTAACACCTGAGGAAGCATGTTAAGAAGCTGGAGAAAGTGCAGAAGTAAAGAGTGAGGAAGCATGTTAAGAAACTGAAGAAAGTGCAGAAGTACGTAACGAGTTATAAAATTAGCTGTATGGAGAGGCTTAGAAAAACTAATCAAACGCCACTGGAGAACAGACAAACAAGGAGACAGGATATCTTACAAAAGATTTAGGGAACTGATAGAGTCGACAGAAATGAGATGTAGGTTACATAAGTGTAGTGTAGGTATCTGAAAACTGACGCTACAGATGCCTCTCCCTTTGAGTGTGCAGCCAGGACACAACCCACGCTCGAGGCTCACCAGTGTGCCCGGCTTACAGGAAAATATGGTCAGCCCCCTGGCTGTCCACACGAAGTAATTAGGCATTTATTGCTGAGCGATTTAAGATGTTAGTTTACAAGTGAAGATCTGGCGCCTTGGGTTCGAATCTTGAAGCATGTTACATTTCTTTATAAATACACTTTTCAGAGAGAGAGAGTGAGAGTGAATGAGAATACGCAAAAATCTATTAAGTCAATCATGTGGCAGCACCTCAGTACCTAAAGGCATGCAGAACGGACAAGAGAATTTGGGTTCCAGACCAAATATCAGAATTGGAAAGAAATTCTATATAAGTGGCTTTGACAGGGAATTGACTGATGGTACCAGACAAGATGGTCTGATAATCTCAAACTGATAACCTGGGATTTTCACGCACAACAGTCTCTAGAGTTTACAGAGGATGGTGTGAAAAACACAAAACACCTAGTGAGTGGCAGTTCTCTGGGCACATCGCCTTGTTAATAATGAAAGAGGTCAGAGGAGAATAGCTAGATTGGGTGTAGCTAACAGGAAGGCGACAGTAACTCATATTCCTTCTTGTTACAATGGTGATACGGAAAACAGCATATCTGAATGAACAACTCAACGAACCCAGAAATGGATGGGTTAAGCAGCACAAGACCTCATCGGGTTACGCTCCTGTTGATCCTCCCTTGCTATGAAAACTTGGTTGATATGCCTTCTCTTCTTAAGAATTTTAGTATCAAAGATTGTATTTAAAAACCATGATACAGTAAAAAACTTTTGATAAAAATTTCCCCCCAAAATGCTGACGGATATGTCCATACGATTCCTTGCAAAATATGCGATAAAGTTTATTGCGGTCAAACTGGTAAAAGTCTCCAACTAAGATTAAAACAATATAAATATAGCATTCGAGCTGGACAAGATTCTAATGCTCTATTTATTCATTTGAGAGATTTTAACGCAGGATCGAGTCCTGGCCAAGCTGCAGTTCTATTAATGATATATATGTATACATATATATGAATATATATATATATATATATATATATATATATATATATATATATATATATATATATATATATATATATATATATATATATATATATATATATATATGTCGTGCCGAATATGTAAAACTGGTCAATTAGCAAGAACTAATTTAAAATTAAGTCCTTTCTAGAATTTTCTCTTATACGTTTAAAGGTATATTTTTTCATTAATGTTAATGCAAAAATTTTTAATTTTGCTCCAAAAGAATCTTAGAAAACTTACCTAACCTTATTATAACAAGAACAATTTATTTTTGCCTAACCCAACTAAATATATTTTAGATTTGTTTACAATAATTTAATATTAAACAAACACAGTGAAATATATTTTTTTCGTTAGGTTCAGAATGATTTTGGCGAAATTATTGCATACACAAATTTTCGCTTGTCCTATATGGCAAGATGAGCGTTGCTATTTAAGCCAAGATCGCAAGTTCTGCCTATTCGGCACTGTATAAATATATATATATATATATATATATATATATATATATATATATATATATATATATATATATATATATATATATATATATATGCCGAATAGGTAAAACTTACTATATTGGCTTAAATATGAAGCCTCGTACTGCCGAATAAAGCAAGCGAAAATTTATTTATGCAATAATTTCGAATAAATCAATAATCTTTGAGAAATTATTGCATACATAAATTTTCGCTTGCCTTATTCGACAAGATGAGCCTTCCAATTTAAGCCAAAATTGCAGGTTTTACCTATTGGACACGACATTATATATATATATATATATATATATATATATATATATATATATATATATATATATATATATATATATATATATATATATATATATGTATGTATATATATATATATATATATTCATATATATATAAGAAACAAAAATATGGATGAGGATTCGAACTAGTGTTTGTGAGAACCTGGCGTTGTGCTATGTTATTCTGTCAGAGGGTTGTAAATAGGGCAAAGCGATGAAGTTCGGACGTAAGTTATACCACCTATCAAACCATACCACGGGCGGGGATAGAACCCACGATCAGAGAGTCATAAAACTCCGTCGTATGGTTTGTTTGCAATCGTGTCATTACGATTTCATGAGTCATACCTCCGATCGTTTTGCTTACAGGTACAATGCACAGCAGCAGCAACTTAAGAATTCCATCACAAGCAACACCTGTCCTGCAATTATCTCATCACTGCTGTGGAATAGTCCTAAAAAGTTTAATCTTCAATTTATTTTACAGTAATGCTTATAGTTTCTATCAACATAAATATGGCATGTTGATAACTACTGCAAGATTCCAGTGAACATCCTATGTATGAAGTGACTTTGCTACATGATAGAAAACCTGGATAAGAGCTCAAATGTTTTCTAAAAACCGATCGTGACGAATCATAATTCACATTATTGTGTATTTCAAGTTTTATCTAAAGTCATTATATCACCGTGACATTTTACAAGAGAAATGAGATGTACGAAGGACTAGAACACAATGGTCAGTAGAAACAAGCAAGAAAAAAAATGGGAATAGATGGGAATATGGGAAAAATGTAAGAGAAAATTATAGTGGTTTTAATAAATAGAATAAACACTTAACTTGCTACTGTGATGTGAAGAAGCACAACTTAACTGGCACTTGATGCAGTTTCATTTTCATTAAAACAATTCTCTAGTTCCATAAAACAAAATAAAAATATCTGAAGCATTTTAATATCTTCATTTACTTTAATTCTGAAAATAAAATAAAAATAAAATACTATAGCTGAAAAAGTGTCCAGTTTTGAAGCAAACATGTTGTTCCGCCTCACTGTAAGTGGAATTAAACCGGCAGTTACATTGCTTTCTCATTTTTTTTTTTCAATTAAATATTCAAATATCATGCTGATATCCATGTGTATTTTTTTAATTCACAGGAGTTCGTTTGTCAGTATTACAATACCAACAATAAGATGAGTAAGACACATGTGCAACTCCAGGTATTGTACATGTTTCATTCGTCACTAGTTATCAGTGACTGTTATGGCTCCCATCTTGACGTTATCAATTTCCTCTACTCTGACAGAGTGGCACCCACTGGATTATTAATCCAGACATCCACGACACTAAAACTCTGATAAAAACTCTTATACACCACACAAATCCAGGTAATGACAAAAAGTGGGTTTAGCAACCAGACTTGGAGACTTAACAGTTATCCCTGGTATTAATCATTAGTCTCTGCACACAGGAGGCTACAGAATGAAATAAATATCCCATGTATGTGCATTTATGTATGCTATTTATGTTTATGTGAGATTTATGTATGTATATATATTTACGTTTTTTGTGTGTATGCATTTATGGCCGTGTGCGAGTCCTTGTGCATTCATGTCCGTACATATTAATGCATGAATGTTCATGTAGATAAAAAATGCATGTTTATGTATGTGTGTTTAATGAAGATATCTTAAGGAAATAAATGGTATCAAATACCGACACAGTGGAAATATAAACACATATGCAGTATAATGTGATCCTTTATTGACCACGACCATCAAAGACATCACCAGTAGTAGACAGGACAAGCCTCCATCCTCTGCAGGGGTATACATAATCCCTTGTAATGACTGCAACAAATTATATGTGGGCGAAACATCAAGAGACCTCCAAACACGTATTTCAGAACACCAATATGCAAGCAAGACTGACGATACAAGGAATGCCTGTGTACAACATCGCAATTCAAACAAGCATTTAACTACAGAAACTCAAGACTTATCGCCACAGAAGACAACACTCAATACCGAAGAATCCTGGAATCATCGCTTATCTCTATAACCAACAACTTCAACCAGAACAACGGCTTCTATAACATAGCTGAACCACTCGCCAAGAAACTTCTTCATCGCTATCCCACATAAGAACATAGAACACTGTAGAAGGTCTACTCACAACTTGTCCAATACCCCTGCCAAGCTACCCAAGACTCTATAACTCCACCCGGTAGATCATCAGATGCAGCATTCTCCACCTGACCTCAACATTCTGAACATGACTATAAATACTCCCGTACCTTCCACCCCAGGTAGATCTGTGTGTGACTTGAAAAAGCCCACTGTGTGGGTGAAACGTTGTCAATAAAGGATCACATTATACTGCATATGTGTTTATATTTCCAAGATATCTTAAACTACCACCTAGAATCTAAAGACTCATATTTGAAAATACCACGTGTATAAGTCAAAATTATTGTGTCTATCACCCATTGTGGTAGTTTACACCTTCCAGCATCGCTATGGTCGCATCTCAGTGTTATTTGTACCTCTCAGCATTGTTACTTGTGCTTTAAAATATGTACATCAGCAAGTGTTGCCATGTGTACTTCTGTGTTTTGTGTGGTCATTCCAGTATTGCCATGTGCACCACCCAGAGCTGTCATGTACGCCTTCCAATTCAAACATGGGCATGCCACAGTGCTATGGTGGGCACCTCCCATTGTTCTTATGTACACCTTCCATTGATGTTATGTGCATCTTCCATTGATGTTATATGCGCCTTCCATTGATGTTATGTGCATCTTCCATTGATGTTATGTGCATCTTCGTGTTATGTGCATCTCCTAGCTTTATATGCATCTAGTTTTAAGTGCACCTTTAAGTGTTGTCATGTGCACCTCCCAGTGTTGTCATGTGCGCCTCAGTGTTATGTGCACTACCCAGTGTTGAAATAAGGAAGTTCCAGCGTTATTATGTTCGCTTTCCAGCATTAACTTGTGCACCTCTAACGGATATATTGCCATGAATTCCTCTGTGTACATTCAGGTCAAGGAGGAAACGTTTATTAAAGTCACGCTGAAGAAAAACTGAAGAAACTGTTAACATTCACTTTATAAATAATAATAATAAATAAAAATAATAATAATGTTTTTGTTAAACATTATTTGTTTTATTTTTAATATTGATATTTATATTTTCTTGTTCAATGTTTTATACTTTATTATTATTTCTTATTTTTATATTTTTATTAATTTCATTATTATTAATTTTATTTGTATTAAGATTATTTTACTTTCATTACTTATATTTTTATTATTTTTTTTTGTATCAAACAAGAAAAAACTAAATCTGTAGGAGATAAAAAAAACTAGGAGGTTTATCTGGTTTGATTCATGAGACAGACAGATACAGTCTTGATAAACAGATTTTTCATCTGCTTTGTGGCATTAGTAGTGAAGATTGCCACGTTTGATACGAGAACTAGGCCTCCCCCACTCCTCCTGTGAAACAAGATGTCCGCATATTCTCGAGTGAGATTCTGGGAGTCAAGAACCACTGTCATACATCAGTTTACAGAAATTAAGATCTACCATAAAATTAGTATTTACCATATGTCTAGTTTTGTAAGTCATTTTCTAACAGCAATGTCGTGAGGAAAATTTAATGCATAATATATATCATTAAAATTTGAATTTTCTCTGTTTTCTAAATGGGAATGTCTACTCTACCCTAAGTATTTTTTGTGTATTGTTCAACCAGATATTATCTGAAAATGTTAGAGCACTTATGCAATTGTTCATTCACAGGCTGGGGAAATGTTACATTTAATGTGAGACAAATAGAACCTGGAACAAGGAAATCACCGGCAAAGTGAATGCGATTGCTAACCAGAAAAAAAAATCGGATAACAGAGCTGTAGAGCAATCAGCTAGAATATACGTGAGGTTTAAATAAGTCAGGCAGGAATTGACCGGATGGGCAATGGAGGCTTTACCATACCAATCAGCTATCAACGCATTTCCATATTCTACCGACTGTGGCTCTTGCCTCGATCCTTTGCAATAAAAATCCATTCCCATTCGTTCGCACTTGACAAGTTTCCGGCATTCTGTAATGCCCAGACAGAAAAGATTCTCTCTGCTGTTGATGCTGTGATGATTACTGGCAATGGAATATTCTCGGAAGGGAAGAAGAGATTCAACTCCAGGAAATCAACTTTGTTCCATTAGAGTCAACACAGGGAAAAAGGAGTGTGTGTGTGAGTGTGTGTGTGTGTGTGTGTGTGTGTGTGTGTGTGTGTGTGTGTGTGTGTGTGTGTGTGTGTGTGTACTCGCCTAATTGTACTCAACTAATTGTGGTTGCAGGGGGTCGAGACTCAGCGTCTGGCCCCGCCTCTTCACTGATCGATACTAGGTCCTCTCTCTGCTTCCTGAGCTTTGTCATACCTCGTCTTAAAGCTATGTATGGTTCCTGCCTCCACTACATCACTTACTAGGCTATTCCACTTCATGACTACTCTATTGCTGAAAAAATATTTCCTAACATCCATGTGACTCGTCTAAGTCTTCAGCTTCCAATTGTGACCTCTTGTTTCTGTGTCCCCTCTCTGGAACATCCTGTCTCTATCCACCTTATCTATTCCACGCAGTATTTTGTATGTCGTTATCATGTGTCCCCTGACCCTCCTGTCCTCCAGTGTCGTCAGTCCGATTTCCCTCAACCTTTCTTCATTGGACATTCCCATGAGCTCCGGAACTAGCCTTGTTGCAAACCTTTGTACTTTCTCTAATTTCTTGACGTGCTTGACCAGGTGTGGGTTCCAAACTGGTGCTGCATACTCCAGTATGGGCCTGACGTACACAGTGTACAGTGCCTTGAATGATTCCTTACTAAGGTATCGGAACGCTATTCTCAAGTTTGCCAGGCGCTCATATGCTGCAGCAGTTATCTGGTTGATGAGTGCCTCCGGGGACGTGCTCGGTGTTATGGTCACCCCAAAATCTTTCTCCTTGAGCGAAGTTTGCAGGCTTTGACCATCTAGCCTATACTCTGTCTGCGGTCTTCTTTGCCCTTCTCTGATCTTCATGTCTTTGCATTTGGCAGGGTTGAATTCGAGAATCCAGTTGCTGGACCACGTGTCCAGCCTGTCCAGGTCTCTTTGGAATTCTGCCTGATCCTCAACTGATTTAATTCTCCTCATTAACTCCACATCATCTGCGAACAGGGACACTTCTGAGTCTATCCCTTCCATCATGTCATTCACATGTGTGTGTGTGTGTGTGTGTGTGTGTGTGTGTGTGTGTGTGTGTGTGTGTGTGTGTCTTGGTTATGGGGGTGAACAATGAATAAGCTTCTTCGGCAACAATCTATAACTCACCACTAACAATACCAACCTTCTTTTGAGTAGGATATACCAATGTTAAAGTCAGGAATAAATTATATAAATTTAAGCAGAGTACACCTGCACCTGGCAGCTGTGCTACAAACATTACTGTTGTTATAATTCACTTGTGTTGAAAAGTTGAAACCTCTCGGATAAGATGTTCTGAAGTTATGAAAGATATCCTTGTAGGAAATAAGAGCAGGTTTAAGAACATTGTTCTTAAGAACATGACGGCTCTGAAATAAAATCATTTAATATATAATTGTTCATTAAACTCATTAAACTTAGAAACAAAAAAAAAGGAATTTTCAGTATTCGTTTTCTTTTTCCAGAAAAATGGATTTTGAGTTTTTTTTTTTTATGAAAGTACAATTTTAAATACTTTTTCTATGAAAGTAGAAAATTGGGACATATATAGTCCAAATTCAGTAAAATAATTCTTCCAGTTGCAATACAGCAACGTTTAATGTCTGGAGCACATCAGAAAAAATACTTCCAGATTTTACATGGTATCTAGTTTATTTAACGAAATTGGCACAGCAAAATGAACACAGCTCTAAATGAGAGACAATCTTTCTGTTAATACAAAGCTCCATCAATGAAAGTTTGAAGCCTAACGGTAAATGCATTCTCCAGTAATTGACCAGAGTCCAATGGTTTCAAGATTGTTTTTAACAATTTCAGAAAAAGATTAAATAAGCATCTACACAACCTAAACTCAGAGGTGTCATCCTTCTTAACAAATGCATCAGCGTTAATATTTTGACGGCAATCAGGAGAGGTATACCTTAGTTACTGAGAGAAAACAGTATCACCGTTTATTTAATTAATAACCCTGGGAAAATAATTCTTCTTCAGCTTAATAACAATACAAACCTTTCATCCTGGAAAACAAAGCAGTTTTGAAAATTTGAAACCGGTCAGACGAGGTATTGGTTGAATTAGACACACGTCTAACAGTTGATCAATGCAATACTGACGATAATACTGTCGATAATGTATTGGAGATCGTGGAAGACAAAGTAGTTTTACATGATCAATTTCTCAGCCTTCATGGATCTGTTAGAGAGGGTGGAGGACGTTGAGTACTTTGAAATCATCAATCCTTCAGCCTTTAAAAGAGGTGTTCAGTCTTGATGAACATCTCTCAAGGCCGAAGGACTGATCACCTCAAAGTTTTCCACGTCTTTGATAATCTTTAAAAGAATCATCAAGACTGTCGCTTTAAACTACTATCCTATCTTCCACCGTCTTCAGTATATTTCCGTGTAATGGACTGATAAGGCCACTGGTGGGCGAAACGTCTCCATAATAAATATACCCAAGTATTACAGATGCGTCTTATTCATGAAGGTGTCGGTTGTGTATAACGTTAACATAAGAGGCATTGCACAGTTATCGTACAGATTTCAAAATTTATTAATTTTTTTTTCTGTATACTGACAAAATTTCCCATACAAAAGCTTAGCTTAATGGGTACTATCTTGGCCGTAAGAAGCATCAACTATGATACTCAGAAGAGGAATACTGAAATATATTTAACATGCACCAACACACTTTATTTTCACTCTCAGCAATCGTCGAAGAAGGACCCTTTGTGAACGTTTGAAGCCAAACAGCAGAGGGAGTTGAAAGTTACTGAACCCCTTCCAGGAATCTTGGAATGGGCTATACAAATTTCATCAGAGGGGGAAATGCACAAGCCATTACTTTACCTGAATCTTATTTGAGTTATTAGCACTTAAATTTTGAAATCTGAAAGATGCTGCCTTCTCATTGCATGTACGAAAAAGAAACAGAACTTTGAAGGGGGTTGTGGGGAATGGAATTAAAAAACAAATCAGGCAGCTACTTAACTGTGCCCCATCGAGTATACCTTATACTGATGATGATGTTAATTATTTATTAATTTTATTTCTCTTATTATCATCATTATTAGTAGTAGTAGTGGTAGCAAAAGTAGAAGAAGTAATATTACTATTATTTTTACTATTATTGCTTGGTTAATTGGTTTTAACATCCCCGCCCCACTTTCATCACTTATACAAATGGTCATTAAGGCTGCATGCTAATTTGTAATTATTTAATGAACACTTAATTAATGCCAACTAGTGGTAAATAAATACTTGACACCGTAAAGTTTTATTGATAAAACGTTCCACTCACGAATGGGCATTATCAAGTACATACTAGAACAACGAGGAAAAACATTCAGATTATTCAGTTACGAATCCCTTAATCCTTAAAATAGGGGTTAGATTAAACTCTGTGTATATTCACTGATTATTATTATAATCATGGGGAACGCTAAACCAGTAGAATTATACAGCGCATGTGGGGAGGATAGAAGGTATTCATGCTCAATTCAGGGAACCGGAGCACAAATCCAAGTATATTCACTGAGAGACTCACAAGTCTCGGTGAATGTATTTGTGGAAAATACTGTATATATTTTCCAGAAATTCAGTATTTGTATGTAAATAGATGGCAATACTGTATTTAATATTTATGTCATAGAAAACGGAAAGCCTGCGTCTGCGCAGACGGAGACTCGCCATCTTGGTTTTGAATTGGATACAACGTTAATATAATGGGAAGAATTTTTCGTGCTCTAGAGGTTAAAATTGGATTGACACCTCTCAAATAGGAAGCGAAATTGTTGGATGTGCATTCCTGCATAACTTGAGATTTCAGACGACTGGACAAGACAGCTCCATGAACCTCAGATAAGCTCTCTAGATTTGTGTATAATTCTGGCCAGTGTTTTCATAAATTTAGTTAGTGAGGTTTTTCTGAGTATGATACAACTTAATATCCAGTCAAATTGGTGAGTGATATTAAGATATATTTTCCTTCTGTTATGTATATGTGAATTTGTATATAATAATTTTTTAATATACAGTCCACAGATTTATATATTTACCAGTATTCCTGGTGTACGTATATTTCATTTAATTAATAGGTCCAGAGTAACTTGTGGTTATGACAGTGGTAGGTATCGAAGGGGGACATTTTTTGCGACCTAGGTGTCCCAAATTCCTACTTGTCTATGTAACATTGATAAATAATAATTATCTTTGTTATCATTTACTCTTATGTACATAATTAGTTGCATTCAGATAAATGCAATTTTCCACAATATTCTTAATAATAATAATAATAATAATAATAATAATAATAATAATAATAATAATAATAAAGGCACAATATCGTGATTGGAACAATACACAAATAACCCGCACATATAAGAGAGGAGTTTGCGACGACGTTTGGTCCATCATGGAGCATTTATAAAGCCACATAGTGTGACTTTGTAAATGGTCAAAGTCGGACCGAAGCGTCGTGGTAAGCTCCTCTTTTCTATGTGCGGGTTATTTGTGTATGGAATAATAATAATATTTTATTGTTATTATTATTATTATTATTAGTAGTAGTAGTAGTAGTAGCAGTAGTAGTAGTAGTATTAGTAGTAGTAGTATTAGTAGTAGTAGTAGTAGTAGTAGTAGTAGTAGTAGCAGCAGTAGTAGTGGTAGCAGCAGTAGCAGTAGTAGTAGTAGTAGTGTTAATGATAGTGTTAGTATTAATTATTATATGTTAAAAATATTATTATTTTGATACTTGAGTTCAAAGCCTATAGACTATCAGGAGGTCATTAGACTGCATGTAACCTGTTTACCTCCAGTTACAAATTATTTAATCCCTAAAATATGGATAAAAATAAATTTAGTAGTATAAGACTTTAAGTAGCCTTAGCAAGAGAAATATCTTTCATGATCAAAGCAAATCATTACAGTTTAAACAAATTTATAATAAGATAAAATTAACTCTACAAGGTCTTATACCACTTCGGTGACAGTAATTAAAATTGTATTTTCATAGGCAAAAGCAGCAAAACAACAAAAAAATTATCCTCAACATAAGGTTGAAACAGGAATTAAGCTGACATAATCAAGGAACGATCGCGAACACGTCCGGGCCTGGTGGAGAGCTTAGTGAGAATGGCCAGTTACTCTCCGGTATCGGAACTATATATTTACTCTGATACTACAACAAGTACCAAAGTTGTAACAAACTCGGATTTCCCATTACTGAAGTGTCATAATAACTATAACTGAGGGAAAATTATATTTTCTCATTTATCTTTTCACTTATCATTGGCAATTATGGAATGCAAATTTTAAGGAATATTTTAATTAATCTAAGATTATTCCTTTAAGGAAAAAACATATGCAGTTACCGCAGTGACGCCAGAGTCTTCCCTGCCAACAAAATTTACATATTGATATGTTAAAAGTGATTAGCATTATATGCGTAGGGCATCATATCTGCCGTAAAGTATAACATTTAGTGCAACACTCAGATGTAAGTATATGGCATTAAATTGATCAGAAAATGGTTACAAAACATAAGATTTATATCATTCTTGCTAACCAAATTATCATTTTATTTAAATTCACAAGGCAGAGAACACAGTATTCCAACATATTTGCCCCATAACTTTCCTTATACTAGTTAATCTATATTAATTATGACACATATATTATCGCATAATGATTTTTTTTAAGAAAGTATACCTATTTCATAAATAAGCAATAAACGTTCTATCTACCTTTTATCTTGATTTAGTTTTTCTCATATCACTGAAATGACTGATCACTGTACATGAATTTAGTAAGAATTATAAATATATATTACTCTGTTTTAGGTACACAACTTAAAAATAAAGCAAGAGAGTAAATTAGAAATAAACAACATTTTTTTAAATTTTGATAAGGAATATATTCACATATCAAAATTACCCTTCAACACATTCTTCCTTCTCTGTAATTAGTTAATTAGTTCATATATCTCAACACATTTTTCTAGGATCATTCATGAGATATTGACCCAAAACTACAACCTTCCCTATGCAATTAAAAAAAGATGAGCTATAGAAAAAAAACATGATATATATTGGGAGTTTTATAATTGTTTTTATAAGTGTCAGTAATCCACGAAGAAAATAAAATTAAATATATATTAAATTGTTTCAAAGGCATCTTATAGAAATCATTAAAAGCTTAAACTCTCAGAAAAGTGGCTTAACGAAAAAAAATTCTTGCACTTTCACTGATGGCATAAAGAACATCAGTTAGCATCGAGAAGCTGGTAGTGAAGTTCGTGTAATCTCGTGTGCGTGTTGCTCGTTGAATCCTTCAAACTAAAAACAAGATGCGATCATATAGGAATTCAGATCAGTTTCCATGAAAGTATTGTGCAATAAGCATATTTTTATGGTGAAAGTTTTTTTTTTCGGGCTACCCTGCCTTGGTGGGAATCGGCCAGTGTGATATATATATATATATATATATATATATATATATATATATATATATATATATATATATATGTACATTATATATATGTACATACTATATATTTTTTTTTATTATCACACTGGCCGATTCCCACCAAGGCAGGGTGGCCCGAAAAAGAAAAACTTTCACCATCATTCACTCCATCACTGTCTTGCCAGAAGGAAGCTTTACACTACAGTTTTTTAAACTGCAACATTAACACCCCTCCTTCAGAGTGCCGGCACTGTACTTCCCATCTCCAGGATTCAAGTCCGGCCTGCCGGTTTCCCTGAACCCCTTCATAAATGTTACTTTGCTCACACTCCAACAGCACGTCAAGTATTAAAAACCATTTGTCTCCATTCACTCCTATCAAACACGCTCACGCATGCCTGCTGGAAGTCCAAGCCCCTCGCACACAAAACCTCCTTTACCCCCTCCCTCCAACCTTTCCTAGGCCGACCCCTACCCCGCTTTCCATCCACTACAGACTGATACACTCTTGAAGTCATTCTGTTTCGCTCCATTCTCTCTACATGTCCGAACCACCTCAACAACCCTTCCTCAGCCCTCTGGACAACAGTTTTGGTAATCCCGCACCTCCTCCTAACTTCCAAACTACGAATTCTCTGCATTATATTCACACCACACATTGCCCTCATACATAACATCTCCACTGCCTCCAGCCTTCTCCTCGCTGCAACGTTCATCACCCACGCTTCACACCCATATAAGAGCGTTGGTAAAACTATACTCTCATGCATTCCCCTCTTTGCCTCCAAGGACAAAGTTCTTTGTCTCCACAGACTCCTAAGTGCACCACTCACCCTTTTCCCCTCATCAATTCTATGATTCACCTCATCTTTCATAGACCCATCCGCTGACACGTCCACTCCCAGATATCTGAATACATTAACCTCCTCCATACTCTCTCCCTCCAATCTGATATCCAATCTTTCATCACCTAATCTTTTTGTTATCCTCATAACCTTACTCTTTCCTGTATTCACTTTTAATTTTCTTCTTTTGGACACCCTACCAAATTCATCCACAAATCTTTGCAACTTCTCTTCAGAATCTCCCAAGAGCACAGTGTCATCAGCAAAGAGCAACTGGGACAACTCCCACTTTATGTGTGATTCTTTATCTTTTAACTCCACGCCTCTTGCCAAGACCCTCGCATTTACTTCTCTTACAACCCCATCTATAAATATATTAAACAACCACGGTGACATCACACATCCTTGTCTAAGGCCTACTTTTACTGGGAAATAATTTCCCTCTTTCCTACATACTCTAACTTGAGCCTCACTATCCTCGTAAAAACTCTTCACTGCTTTCAGTAACCTACCTCCTAGGTTATACATTATATATATATATATATATATATATATATATATATATATATATATATATATATATATATATATATATATATATATATGTCGTGCCGAATAGGCAGAACTTGCGATCTTGGCTTAAATAGCAACGCTCATCTTGCCATATAGGACAAGTGAAAATTTGTGTATGGAATAATTTCGCCAAAAACATTCTTAACCTAACGAAAAAAATATTTTTTACAGTGTTTGTTTAGTATTAAATTATTGTAAGCAAATCTAAAATATATTTAGTTGGGTTAGGCTAAAATAAATTACTCTGGTTATAATAAGATTAGGTAAATTTTCTAAGATTCTTTTAGTGCAAAATTATAAATTTTTACTTTAACATTAATGAAAAAAATATATCTTTAAAACGTATAAGAGAAAATTTTAGAAAGGACTTAATTTTAAATGAGTTCTTGCTAATTGACCAGTTTTACATATTCGGCACGACATATATATATATATATATATATATGTCGTGCCGAATATGTAAAACTGGTCAATTAGCAAGAACTCATTTAAAATTAAGTCTTTTCTAAAATTTTCTCTTATACGTTTAAAGATATATTTTTTTCATTAATGTTAATGTAAAAAATTTTAATTTTGCACCAAAAGAATCTTAGAAAACTTACCTAACCTTATTATAACAAGAACAATTTATTTTAGCCTAACCCAAATAAATATATTTTTGATTTGTTTACAATAATTTAATACTAAACAAACACAGTGAAATATATTTTTTTCGTTAGGTTCAGAATGATTTTGACGAAATTATTGCATACACAAATTTTCGCTTGTCCTATATGGCAAGATGAGCGTTGCTATTTAAGCCAAGATCGCAAGTTCTGCCTATTCGGCACGACATATATATATATATATATATATATATGTCGTGCCGAATAGGCAGAATTTGCGATCTTGGCTTAAATAGCAACGTTCATCTTGCCATATAGGACAAGCGAAAATTTGTGTTAGGCTAAAATAAATTGCTCTTGTTATAATTAGGTTAGGTAAGTTTTCTAAGATTCTTTTGGTGCAAAATTAAAAATTTTTACATTAACATTAATGAAAGAAGTATATCTTTAAACGTATAAGAGAAAATTTTAGAAAGGACTTAATTTTAAATGAGTTCTTGCTAATTGACCAGTTTTACATATTCGGCACGACATATATATATATATATATATATATATATATATATATATATATATATATATATATATATATATATATGTCGTGCCGAATATGTAAAACTGGTCAATTAGCAAGAACTCATTTAAAATTAAGTCCTTTCTAAAATTTTCTCTTATACGTTTAAAGATATATTTTTTTCATTAATGTTGATGTAAAAATTTATAATTTTGCACCAAAAGAATCTTAGAAAACTTACCTAACCTTATTATAACAAGAACAATTTATTTTAGCCTAACCCAACTAAATATATTTTAGATTTGTTTATAATAATTTAATACTAAACAAACACAGTGAAATATATTTTTTTCGTTAGGTTCAGAATGATTTTGGCGAAATTATTGCATACACAAATTTTCACTTGTCCTATATGGCAAGATGAGCGTTGCTATTTAAGCCAAGATGGCAAGTTCTGCCTATTCGGCACGACATATATATCTATATATATATATATATATATATATATATATATTATATATATATATATATATATATATATATATATATATATATATATATATATATATATATATATAATGTGGTGAAGAATATGTAAAACTGGTCAATTAGCAAGAACTCATTTAAAATTAAGTCTTTTCTGAATTTTTCTCATACATGTTTAAAGATAATTTTTTTCATTATTGTTAATGTAAAAATTTTTAATTTTGCGACAAAAGAATCTTAGAAAACTTACATAACCTTATTATAACAAGAACAATTTATTTTAGCCTAACCCAAATTAATATATTTTAGATATGTTTACAATAATTTAATACTAAACAAATACAGTGAAATATATTTTTGTCGTTAGGTTCAGAATGATTTTGAAGGAATTACTGCATACACAAATTTTCGCTTGTCTTATATGGCAAGACGAGTGTTGCTATTTAAGCCAACATCGCAAGTTCTGCCTATACTGCACGACATATATATATATATATATATATATATATATATATATATATATATATATATATATATATATATATATATATATATATATATATATATATATATATATATGTCGTGCAGTATAGGCAGAACTTGCGATGTTGGCTTAAATAGCAACACTCGTCTTGCCATATAAGACAAGCGAAAATTTGTGTATGCAGTAATTCCTTCAAAATCATTCTGAACCTAACGACAAAAATATATTTCACTGTATTTGTTTAGTATTAAATTATTGTAAACATATCTAAAATATATTAATTTGGGTTAGGCTAAAATAAATTGTTCTTGTTATAATAAGGTTATGTAAGTTTTCTAAGATTCTTCTGTAGCAAAATTAAAAATTTTTACATTAACAATAATGAAAAAAATTATCTTTAAACATGTATGAGAAAAATTCAGAAAAGACTTAATTTTAAATGAGTTCTTGCTAATTGACCAGTTTTACATATTCTTCACCACATTATATATATATATATATATATATATATATATATATATATATATATATATATATATATATATATATATATGTAATGTCGTGCCGAATATGTAAAACTGGTCAATTAGCAAGAACTCATTTAAAATAAAGTCCTTTCTAAATTTTTCTCTTATACGTTTAAAGATATATTTTTTTCATTAATGCTAATGTAAAAAAATTTAATTTTGCACCAAAAGAATCTTAGAAAACTTACCTAACCTTTTTATAACAAGAACAAATTATTTTAGCCTAACCCAACTAAATATATTTTATGTAAGTTTACAATAATTTAATAATAAAGAAACAAAACGAAATATATTTTTTTTCGTTAGATTCAGAAGGATTTTGGCGAAATTATTGCAAACATAAATTTTCACTTGTCCTATATGGCAAGGTGAGCGTTGCTATTTAAGCCAAGATGGCAAGTTCTGCCTATTCGGCACGACATTATATATATATATATATATATATATATATATATATATATATATATAATGGATGGGGTCCACCTCTGGTGTAAATTGTGGGACCCATAGCCTCGGAGAAGTGGATAAAAAGGCTTCAAGGAAAAATATATATATATATATATATATATATATATATATATATATATATATATATATATATAATATATATATATATATATATATATATATACACTGTATTAATGATAGCACCGTGTGCTATCATTGTTACATTTTCGCGCTTTTTCCACATTTCTGTTTTACACAACAAGCAAGTTCCATCATTTTCGATTGCTACAGGACCAAATTACCGCAAGCACCTATCCCACAACACACCCAAGCTAACCATACACCTGTTTTACAACATACCCAAGCTACTCCGCTCACAGACACCACAACATACTCTGACCCACTCACCTGCATCACAACACTCCCAAGATAGCCGAAGTCTCTCTTCTACAGTACCCAGACTGCTCCAAGCAACACACCCAGACTACTCTATCCCCATCTGCTACTACACATCCCGACTGCCCAATGCACCTGTACAAAATTCATATAGAGTATAGTATGTTGTGTGCAGTATGTGTCGTGTAGGTAACATGTAGTGATTGTATGTATTGTGTGGTGTGTATTGTGTATTGTGTAGTGTGTAGTGTGTATTGTGTGGTGTGTATTGTGTGGTGTGTAGTGTGTATTGTGTGGTGTGTATTGTGTAGTGTGTGGTGTGTATTGTGTGGTGTGTAGTGTGTATTGTGTGGTGTGTATTGTGTGGTGTGTAGTGTGTATTGTGTGGTGTGTAGTGTGTATTGTGTGGTGTGTAGTGTGTGTTGTGTAGAGTGTAGTATGTGTATGTGAGGGAGGATGGGGGATTACGTGTGAATGCAGGTATGTGTGCGGGGAGTAGTTTGTTCTGTTTGTGTGTGGTGTGTTGTGTATTTTATATATTGCAGTCTTGTGAGTGTGGTATGTAATAAGTTGGTGAGGAATGTAGCTCTTGAGTGCTGTTTGTAATCAGGACATTGTGTAACTACACTCACAGAATTTTACTTGCGTCTTACTGCGATGAAGGTGCTTCGACTCACGGCTGAGCCTCTTAACTTTCAACCAACCAATAATGGCCTGTAATAGTTGCTGAGGCAACGATAGTAAAGATATTGGTGTTGAGAGAGCGAGGTGTGTAGTAAGCGTGAGGTGAATGTGTTGTGGAAAGTGGTATTGACAATCATCTTCCCAGCAGATACCATAAACATGCTGTTTACTGCCTTATCTTTTTTCAACTCTGCCTATCTCCTTTATCGTTACACTGCTACATCCACGCTGGTTACCTCTTCCCGCTACACCATCTTAACTTGTATGCCAGGGTACGTTGTAATCTCAGATATAAACTGGGTCATATTGGAGCACCGATAGTGTCGGGAAACATCCGTAAATCCCGAGTTAATGCTTGTTTCTGCTTCCTTCCATTTGCAGTAATGGTAAATTAGGTAGTTTGAAGAAGTCAACACCGGGGTTAAGTAGTCCATGTTTATCATTCAGACACTCAGTATTTTCTCAGTGCTCTTGAAGCTCCAAATAAGCCATGTGTGTTCACTGTTAACCAGTTCGACCTGTGATCTTGAGCTATCCTTCAGAGTTAGAAATGGTCTCTCAAGGATCATAGTCTCATTTGGAGTTCTTCAGTGATCGACTAGGAAGGTCGGTAATGAATCCTCGCTAATCCTCCAGCAGGTGTCCTTAAGCCTTCCAAATTCAGCAGATATTTCCTACAGTGACCTCCAGAATATTTACATTATAGTGTACGAAAATTAGTTGATTTTTATGAACTCGTCCTAAAGTTCTCTAAACTTACCCGTGTTCACTTCCTTCTCAGCATATTTGTTAAACGTACTAGAGACTATAAACCTTCATCTAACTTAATAGTCTCTCTCAGTTGCCCCTCCAATGAATTGGTTCCTTCAGTAAATATCTTGACTCGATAGCTAACTTCATTTTTTATTCAAACTTACTTTAGACTTTAAGTAGTTCTGCCTAATTTGTAGGTTACTTCAGTGTTTTACTGAAAAAGTTCCAGCGGTACCTATGCGTAACTGCAAACTGAAAAAAATCTAGGTCCTTCCAGTGACATCATTAAAATAGGCTTCTGTTGCTTCTTAGTAGCAATACAAAATTTCTAAATGTTCTTGAATATCAAAACATACCACAGACCCAAGAGGACTTCTTCAGACAAACAAATGTTTCTTAAGATCCATGTAAGGTTCTCCTGGCCTATGTTAGGGCCTGATTTCTCAAACCCATGATGGGGTCCCTCAAACCCATGATGGGGTCCCTCAAACCCATGATGGGGTCCCTCAAACCCATGATGGGGTCCCTCAAACCCATGATGGGGTCCCTCAAACCCATGATGGGGTCCCTCAAACCCATGATGGGGTCCCTCAAACCCATGATGGGGTCCCTCAAACCCATGATGGGGTCCCTCAAACCCATGATGGGGTCCCTCAAACCCATGATGGGGTCCCTCAAACCCATGATGGGGTCCCTCAAACCCATGATGGGGTCCCTCAAACCCATGATGGGGTCCCTCAAACCCATTACAGGTTCTCAAAAACGTTGAAGAATACCTGTTACAATTACTTATCTGCCAGACTCATTTCAGAACCACCATCGGTCCACCAAGCTCAAACCAGGACCATCATTAATCAATATTCAGGCCCAGGACCACTAGTGATTCACCAGATGCAGGTCAGGACCTCCAGCGGTCCACTAGATACAGGCCTGGATCACAAGCGGTTCACCAGATTTATGCCAGGACCACCAGCGGTTCATCAGGTTCAAGCCAAGACTACCACTGATACATCACATTCAGATTGTGACTTTTGTACAACCACAATCAAGCCAGGTGTACCAATGGCACACTAAATTCTGGCCAGAACCACCAGATACAGTCCAGAACCCTTAGTGGTCCACTACTCAGGCTAGGATCCGTAGTGGTCCACTACTCAGACTAGGACCACTCGTGGCTCACCGGACTCAAGCCAGGACCATCAGCAGAACAAAACATAAATGTGTCAGCGCAGGAGTGGAGCAGATGCATTATTCAACAACCTTGGGCAGCCGGGGAGAGAATTTTAGACAGAATTTGGGAGGGAGTAAAGCCTAGTGTATGATGCTTCTCTCTTTTTACATTGAAGACGAGAGGGTGAATGTCAGGTTTCTTAGGATCTTTTTTTTCATTGTTTTTTTTCTCTGTATTCCTCTAATTACATCCACTCTTTTATTTTTTAACATTATTATAGCTTTTATCTATTTCCATCAGTTTCTTGATTTTTTTTCCAATAATTTTATTTTTATCTAAATTTTCATTATTTTTTTGCACTTTTGTTTTCGTACTTCTGGTCAGCTATTTTGTTCAGTTAATTCTGGTCACTTTCTCTCGTCATATATTCTGATCAGTTCTTCTTTTAGGTTTTGGCAACATATTTTCTATTTACTCAATGTATTTTTACAGAGTTAGGCAAGATTTCCTATCATTATTAACTAATTCCTGTTTTATACTTCAGTTCATTCGAAAGTCTTTTTTTCGTTTTGTTTTGAAACCAACAAACTGGAAACAGGACAAAGTTGGAGCCAGCTGTTGGCCAGAGGTTTCACTTGGTTAATCGACATATTTCATAGATGCTGTTATGCTGTACGAACATGTTACAGATTCGAATCATTCTACGAATGAATGATCTCAGATGAAATGATTATATGAAAGGCACAGCCACATTATAATTGTTGTTTGCTGTCTTCTCGAGGTAGAGACAAGTGTGGTACCTTGAGACTATTAGCCTTTTACATAATGGTAAGACAAAAGATTTTGAAACATATTTCTATCTTACAATATCTTTCACCTAATTTATTGAACTTTTATGATTTTTTTTTATAAAAACGTTTATAGTTCACTTGCGATACTCTGGTGTTGAAGGCTCTGCTAAAATGACGGATCTACCCAGGCCGGGCCCAGGCGAGAAATAAGTCGTCTTGCTCGGTTCTCTCTTCTGTTCAATAGTCATAGATGAGCTGGAGACAGGAATAAGTGAGTGCACTTACGCCTACAAAGTTTTGCAGCCTCTACAAACAAATAGGTATGACATACGCCTTAGTACTGTTAGCTTCTTGGCTGCCTTGCTTGCAAGATTTATCACGTGGTTCTTCACAGTCAGTTTGGAATCATATTTCATCTCAAGGACATCTACCTTATCCTCGAATTCCAGCACTCTCACATTCATTCTTACCATTGTATGTGACGAACTACGGGGTATATTTTGCAAGCAAGGCAGCCACAAAACTGATAGCACTAAGGTATTCTTAATGCTATCAGTAGGGAGCTGAAGTTAACTTTCTTCGTTAACTGTTCAGGTCAGCTGTTCTTTTCAGCTGGTCTGGTTAGCTGTTCTGGTCAGCGGTTTTGGTCAGCGATTCTGGTTAGCTGGTCGGGCTTTCTGCTGTGTGTGTCTTCTGTGACTAATTAGAAAAACGGGAGTACACATCGAAACAAGATGCATCACTACCTGAGATAAGACTAACTAATTTATTTAAAAAGATGAGATTGGAAGAGAGAGAGAGAGAGAGAGAGAGAGAGAGAGAGAGAGAGAGAGAGAGAGAGAGAGAGAGAGAGAGAGAGAGAGAGAGAGAGAGAGAGAGAGAGAGAGAGAGAGAGAGAGAGAGAGAGAGAGAGAGAGAGAGAGAGAGAGAGCTAGCTTCTTTTGTAATGGCTTTGCATCGCGAAATCGCAGGAGTATATTAACAATCAAGTTATTATCTTAAAAGCGTGTGGATTCCCAGTAAGAGGCCAGGCACACCTTAAGTGCCTGGAGCTCACGTATTCCAATTACTGTTATTCAACATACAAGAAAGACGACTTCTGTTGTAGCCAGGTGACTCATTACAGGAGCTAGAAACACATGAATGAACCTGTGACATTTGTACTAGAAGCGAGCTTCGCGTCACAACAGATATGATTGGAAGAACCGCACGAACTCCGATTCAATAATCAAGTGTTCATTGTACTGGGGAATGTTGCATCCTAGATATTTTCTTAAAGGGAATAGTTTCATGAGGTCCTATGATCATTTGATTATCTTCAAACCATTGTTGATAACCAGAACAGACCTACATCAAGTAAAATAGTATAATCAGCTGATATGATAGAAATGGTTTAGAAATACCGACAAATTGGAAAATGAGACACTTGAGCAACATTTGTGAATCTTTATTATGAGAACATATCGCTAGTCAGTGGCATCTTCAGTCCAATACAGAGGAAAAACAGTGGAAGACGAGTTCTGAAGTAATCATTTCCTTTGCCTGGAGTCTGTGTTCAGTCCATAAGTCTTGAGAAAGTACAGTATATGCTCAGATAAGTGGGTTATATACTGTGGAAAGGTGAACTGAAGCAGCAGTAGGCAGAGCCGCCAGTGGAAAAATTCATTAGCCTAAGTCATGCCTATAGATTAGGCAAGTGTAGAAGAATTCCCTGCATAAGGATCCCAAGATGTTACTGTGTCTGACAGATTTTGAAATGTTCCACAAGTCTCATTCCTCAACTTGCTGGTTTTCTAAATCATTCACATTTTATAACACTGTGCTTAATTGTCCACCTATAGATGAATATAGACATAGTATAATAACCCACGTGACCTGTCAAGATATTATTAATGAAAATAACATTCCAGAAATATTAAGCAAATTTCCTACATTTGCTTGTAACAGATAAGTGAACGGTAGATATAAATCCATTTGTACTCCTGTTAACTCTTTTGGGGCCTAGTCCCTAGGCCTTTTTGTGTTTCCATATGCTCTTGCGCTACCGTCCACATAATGGATGTGGGGTGGCCAATAAACTAACCACTTCGGTGGCAAAATCTAAATCTGATCTCTGTCAGAGACAGCATCATCACTATGGCTCCTTAGTGATTACCCTTCAGGGAAGATCTCCAAGATTAGACCTCATTGCGACAGAATCAACATGACACTCAGTCGGTGCTAGTATTCCACAAGGAAGTGTGTTTGGTCCATTGGCATGGAATGTATGCTTCAAAGATCTTCAAGTCATCCTGGAATATTATGTCTATGCCTGTACTATGACTGTACTTTGGTATTTACTTATTCAAGAGACGAGTTGGAGCATCAGCTGGGCCACGAGACACGGATTGAGGCACAAGCTTGGACACGAGGTGCGACACGAGTTAAACCACTAGTTGAAACTGTAGTTGAGACAAGTTGAGACACACAAATTGGGACACACAAGTTGGGACACACGAGTTAGGTCATAAGTTATAAGTGTGTGTTGGCATTTCCCATTACTAATATTGTTCACTGTTTATGTAATAACAATTTTTCCTATGGAACTGATAAGCACTATTCTTCACAACCCTTTCCTCCTCATTTGGCACATCCGATTCTAAAATCATTCCTATTGCTTGACTTCTGTAACCGCCATTGTTACTTCACTCTGCACCTCCAGCGAGTCTGAACCCCGGAGTCGTGGATTTCTGTTTATTGACTGCATTTGTGTAATTCTTTTTGAAACGTTTGTCATGGATGAAACCTTGTAATAAAGGTTTCACCTGTACGCTTAGTGTCTCGAAATTCACAAATTTTATAAATAAGGGGATGAAAAAGTTTTCAATTTTGTTTCAGTAATATATTCTAATTAAAATCTAAGAATATTTCTAGGTGACGAATTGTGTGAGAATATGATGATGTAAAACAATTCCGACAAATTGATAAGACACATAAGCAATTGTTAGGTTTATTTTTTTTTCCGAAACGATTTCGCACACACGGTAGAGATGTAAAGATGATGTCAGTCCATCCTCGAAGACGTAGCTTTGAGGTGGTCAGTCCATTCTCGAAGACGTAGTTTTGAGGTGGTCAGTTATCGTCGAAGACGTAGTTTTGAGGTGGTCAGTCCATCCTCGAAAACGTAGTTTTGAAGTGGTCAGTCCATTCTCGAAGACGTAGTTTTGAGGTGGTCATTCCATCTTCGAAGACGTAGTTTTGAGGTGGTCAGTCCATCCTCGAAAACGTAGTTTTGAGGTGGTCAGTCCATCCTCGAAAACGTAGTTTTGAAGTGGTCAGTCCATTCTCGAAGACGTAGTTTTGAGGTGGTCATTCCATCGTCGAAGACGTAGTTTTGAGGTGGTCAGTTCCTCAGCGTGGAGAAGACTTCTGATCTATTGTGCTGGGCTTCATTTTTTTTTCTCTCTCTATATGGTAAGATGTTTCAAGTAATCTTACCGATTTTATTTCTGTAACTTACACAATCTATATTTTTTTTTTTACATTTAAGTATAGACAGTTACTAAAACACAGTTACTGGAACACAGACAATTTAATAATTTGATTAATTTTGATGGAATTACCGACAATATGTTAGGTACAAGGACACAATGCAACTAATGTGACGTTTTATTGTGGTAACGTTTCGCTCTCCAGGAGCTAATGGCTTGATAAAACTCCTGGAGAACGAAAGGCTGCCACAGTATAATGTCACAGAGTTGCACTTGTGTACTGTTACCTAACAATTTAATAATATTTAGAGGATTCTCTGCTCGTCTGTTGGTGTGAGCAGACGTGCGCCTGCTGCCCTCTCTCGGCGATTGGAAGACTTCCTGTTTTTTCCAATATGGCGCAGAGTGTAAGGAGGAGGGTAAATACCGTGGGCATCCAGCTGGTTCGCGGGGCGACTTCGCCGCAAGCTTCTCCTGTGCTGTTGCCATTAATCATCCGGGATACTTATGGTATACAGGATGAAGAATTGTATGGTGTAGCACTTATGGCGCATACAGGGTGTTTGTTAAGTTGTTCAACACCGGCGTCTATGAGAGGCTGGTAAAGAAATACCAGGATGTGCGAGTG
Source organism: Cherax quadricarinatus (assembly GCF_038502225.1). Lineage (NCBI taxonomy): Eukaryota > Metazoa > Arthropoda > Malacostraca > Decapoda > Parastacidae > Cherax > Cherax quadricarinatus. The sequence continues at coordinate 15,028,426 of NC_091302.1, read as the reverse complement.
GACGTCAATTCTATGGTGAGTGTCCGCCTTCATGACGTCTCCAGGCATTATACATGGGTTAGAGTGCGAAATGTACCGTTTGAGGCTGATGAAACGGACATACGCAATGTTTTCAAGGACTACGGGACCGTTCACCTGGCACAGACCGGCAAGTGGGTAGAAGGTGCATACGTGGGATTCCCAGAGGGCACGTTTTCACTGAAAATGACGATACGGCACCCCATACCATCATATGTTATATTAGAAGCCTTCGGGACTCAGCTCATGGTGTCCTATGCTGGGCAACGCAGGACCTGCAGGCGTTGTGGTGGTTTTGATCACATTGCTGCATATTGTGGACAACAGACTCGACTTCATGGTTTAGAATGTACTGCCGCAGGGGAATCTGGGCAAGTTGGACGTGCTCTGAAGCTACAGGAAGGACGTGGACCTGGTCGTCTGTGGAATGAGGGGGTGGAGCGAGCAGAGGCAGTGGCGGGTGCAGACCTGACGGCCCCTGTGGCTGGGGGCCCTGTGGGACCCATTTTGCCTGATGGTGGGGGACGGCATGGTTCGGCGGAGGAAGCCACCGACGAGGTCCTAGAGAAAGTGCTCACCTCGCTGTTTCCCCAGTCTGATGGGGAGGGCGAGTCGGCGACGAGGGCTGGTGTGAGGAATGCTGCAGACCAGTGTGGACCGCAAAATGAGCACATCGACTTGGTGGTGTCTCATGGGGCAATGTGCCCAGATGGTGGGAAGGTTGGATATGTGGTGGAGATGGAGGTTCACCGTGAGGTATCACAGGAGGTGAAGATGGAAACAGGTGGAGTCATGCGCAAGCATGAGACTGTGACATCGGATTCAGATGACGTCCTGACTCCAGCACAGAGGACCGGCAAGGTAGTGGTGGTGGAGGAGGAAGGTGGTGGTCCCTCGGGGACTTTGGACCCTGAGCTGAACCGGGGAGAGGTTAAGGCTGCCAGTAGAGACATGCATAAAGGAGGTCCGAAAGGACATGGTGGCGTTGTGAGGAAGGTGTCAAAGCACAGGGAGAAGAAACCACCGCTGACCTAAGGTGTATGACAGTTAACTTTAATGGTTTGTGTCAGGTTGTGAAGCGTGCATGGTTTGCAAATTTCTTGTGCCGGCATAGAGCGGATGTTGTATTTGTGCAAGAGCACAATATCAAGTTGGGGCATGTATTGGAGGTGAATGGATATAGGGCTTTTGTGATGCAGATAGGACGCTTGAAGGGAGGGGTGGGAGTCCTACTCCGGGAGGCGAGCCCATTTGTGGTTAGTAGAAGTGAAGGGGGGGTGAGGGGCGTATTATTAGAGTGGATGGATGGTGGATGGGCGAGCGAGTGGCGTTAGTGCGTGTGTACGCACCCGCGGAAAGTGGTGCACGTCTGAAAGCGGATTTTGTGAGGGATGAGCTCGTTTATTATTTTCGTTCTTTACCACCTGTTGCTATTGTGGGAGGGGATTGGAATTGTGTTATTCGCAGGGCAGACGTTTAGCCGCGTGGGACAGGGCATTTTTCAACTATCCTAGGTGATCTTCTGAGAGATGTGTGTCTACGAAACGTGTTTGAGGGTGGGGATTGGGAGGTGAAGCACACTTCTGTTCGACATGGATATGCGGCGAGGCTAGATCGGGTGTACATCACAAAGCGGATAAGAGTGGAGTCCTTGCGTACAGTGGAGGTGGAATATACTGATCATAGGACGGTTGTGGTAGACCTGGGGTGGGATGGGCTGGCCAGGAGGTGTAAGAGTTATTGGAAACTAAATATGAGGATCCTGGGTGATGAGGAGGGGCAGGGAGGATTTGAGATGTTGTGGGCAGAGCTCAGTGAGGAAAGGCGGGGCACAGAGGGTTTACTGGCGTGGTGGGACAGGGTGGCTAAGGCACGAATACGTAAGTTTTATGTGAATAAGGGGAAACGCATAATGCAACAATCATATGGGCTCCTTCAGTACCTAGAGGGTAGGTTGAGGGATTGCTATGGGAGAGGTGAACACGGGGGAGTATATCCTGTGGAGGAGATAGAAACGTTGAAGGGAAGGATTCGTGAGCTGCAAAATGAACGGTTTAATGCGGTGCGTGTGCAGTGGCGGGGGGTTGAGGTGGTGTTTTGGGGCGACCGACCATCGGCATGTGTTTTACGGGGCCAGCAGCGACGTCGGACGGCCACTGAGGTTGGTAGGTTAGCCGTCCACTCTGAAGTGGACGTCGTGTTACGGACGACTGAGGGGATGAGTGGTTATGCGGATGCATGATATGAACAGTATTTGGAAAGTAGTGCAGTTAGAGGTGCAGCATTGCATAGCGTCTGCGAGCTAGTGCCATGTTCATTGGGGCGTAGTGGTCGAGTAGCGCTGGGTGGGGAGATAGATGAGGGCGAGGTTTGGAGGGCATTAGTGAGTATGCGTATGGGAAAGGCTCCGGGGATTGAATTTTACTTGCAGAATTGTTAGTTAATGCGTGGATTCCTGGTGGAGTTAATGAATATCATGAAGGAGAAGGGGGTGTTGGGGGAGTTGCAAGCCACAGCAGTGGTTGTTCTGGTCCCAAAGGGAGAGATCCAGAATACCCTAAAGGATTATCGGGCAATATCTTTACTTTGTGTGGATTATAAATTGTTTGCATACCGGTGCTGAGAGCACTCGTTTTGGATGTGGGAGGGGTGCCAGAGAGTACACAACGAGCTTTGGCATATTTAATGGTAGATTTTGTGTATGTATGCACAGGAATGGGGATTGGGTTGCGAGGAAACGGGTAATGACAGCTACTTTTTATAGGACGGTTTGCAGAAATATGGATCGCGGTGAGAGGGAGCCTTCCCCGCAGGTTAATATGGTTTAACTATTGGGATCTTACTAGCTTTGTAGAGGGGGGGGGGGGTTGTCATGGCTGGGGCAAGGATTGAGAATGTCATCCGGGGTTCCAATGGGCTCGCCGTCAGGAGTGTGTGTGTGTGTGTGTGTGTGTGTGTGTGTGTGTGTGTGTGTGTGTGTGTGTGTTGTGGTGTGGGCGTATGGCTTAGATGTAAATGAGGGAAGGTTCAGTGTGGTTAGTATGTGTTAGGATGTACGTGTGATGACAGCTGGATTAAGCATGTGATCAAGTTTGGTATTGGGGATTTTAGGTTTATACTTTTGCGTACGTGTCCCACGGGATGATGACTGCATTACTCTCTGTGTATACACAGAGAGTAATGCAGTCATCATCCTGTGAGGAAGGCTTCCTCCCACCGCGATCCATATTCCTGCAAACCGTCCTATAAAAAGTAGCTGCCATTACCTGTTTCCTCGCAACCCAATCCCCATTCCCACGCATACCCCACGACACGTACACAAAATCTACCATTAAATATGCCATTGCTCGTTGTGTACTCTCTGGTGCCCCTCCCACATCCAAAACGAGCGCTCTCAGCACCGGTATGCCCCCCCTCCCACTAGCCTCACTATCCTACTCATCCAATCCCTAACATTCCCCAAACATTCGCAAAAATACACTGCATGATATGCCGTATCCTCTCCACCACACACTCCACACCCACTCTCCTCTACTATTCGCCTCACCTGCAGAACCGCTCCTGATGGCAAAATGCCATGCAGGAAACGGAACCTAACCTCCTGCACCCGAGGTCTGAGCTTCAACTTACGAAAACGTCACCAAATATCTCCCCATCCATACATGGGGTATATTCCCTCCACTGACACCACCACCCGGCTCCCAATTACTCTCGCCAAAACCCCTATGCGGATCTTGCCAGGCTCCCGTAGGACCATGAGGGTATGCAGCACCTCACATTCCCTCAACTCTGCACCCACATACCACCTCTGCACTCCCTCATACAGAAGCTTTAACCCCCCACACCCAACTCGTACATACTCCCTTCGTAAGTAAACACATTTTACCCAACGCCGTAGATCCAATAACCCTGACCCCCCCTGACGTACCGGCAGCATTACCACCTCCCTCCTCAGCCAATCACACCCAGGACCCCATATAAACCTAAACACCTGCTTTAAGATTCTCGTAATTCCTTGCCCCGTTAAGACGTCCGTGGCCCTCGACCATAGATCTGCCAGGCAACCCATGTTGCCCTCCAGATACGACACGCCACACGACACATTTCAGGCGATTTCCCAGTATTTTAGCAAACAATTTATAATCCACACACAGTAAAGATATTGCCCAATAATCCTTTAGGGTATTCTGGATCTCTCCCTTTGGGACCAGAACAACCACTGCTGTGGCTTGCAACTCCCCCAACACCCCCTTCTCCTTCATGATATACATTAACTCCACCAGGAATCCACGCATTAACTTCCAATTCTGCAAGTAAAATTCAATCCCCGGAGCCTTTCCCGTATGCATACTCACTAATGCCCTCCAAACCTCGCCCACATCTATCTCCCCACCCAGCGCTACTCGACCACTACGCCCCAATGAACATGGCACTAGCTCACAGACACTATGCAATGCTGCACCTCCCACTGAACTACTTTCCAAATACTGCTCATACAATGCATCCGCATAACCACTCATCCCCTCAGTCGTCTGTAACACTTGCCCCTCACGATAACCCCCCACTTCAGAGTGGACGGCTAACCTACCAACCTCAGTGGCCGTCCGACGTCGCTGCTGGCCCCGTAAAACACATGCCGATGGTCGGTCGCCCCATAACACCTCCTCAACCCCCCCCCCCTGCACATGCACCGCATTAAACCGTTCATTTTGCAGCTCACGGATCCTTCCCTTCAACGTTTCTATCTCCGCAGGATATTTTCCCCGTGTTCACCTCTCCCATAGCAATCTCTCAGCCTACCCTCTAGGTATTGAAGGAGCCCATATGATTGTTGCATTATGCGTTTCCCCTCATTCACATAAAACTTACGTATTCGTGCCTTAGCCACCCTGTCCCACCACCCTAGGAAAATCCTCTATGCCCTGCCTTTCCTCACTGAGCTCTGCCCACAATGTCTCAAATCCTCCCTGCCCCTCCTCATCACCCAGGATCCTCATATTTAGTTTCCAATAACTCTTACACCTCCTAGCCAGCCCATCCCACCCCAGGTCTACCACAACCGCCCTATGATCAGAATATTCCACCTCCACTGTACGCAAGGACTCCACTCTTATCCGTTTTGTGATGTACACCCGATCTAGCCTCGTCGCATATCCATGTCGAACAAAAGTGTGCTCCACCTCCCAAGCCCCTCCCTAAAATTCGTCTCATAGACACACATCTCTCAGAAGATCACCTAGGATAGTTGAAAAATGCCCTGTCCCACGCGGCTCAATGTCTGCCCTGCGAATAACACAATTCCAATCCCCTCCCACAATAGCAACAGGTGGTAAAGAACGGAAATAATAAACGAGCTCATCCCTCACAAAATCCGCTTTCAGACGTGCATCACTCTCCGCGTGTGCGTACACACGCACTAACGCCACTCGCTCGCCCATCCACCATCCATCCACTCTAATAATACGCCCCTCACCCCACCTTCACTTCTACTAACCACAAATGGGCTCGCCTCCCGGAGTAGGACTCCCACCCCTCTCTTCAAGCGTCCTATCTGCATCACAAAAGCGCTATAACCATTCACCTCCAATACACGCCCCACCTTGATATTGTGCTCTTGCACAAATACAACATCCACTCTATGCCGGCACAAGAAACTTGCAAACCACGCATGCTTCACATCCTGACGCAAACCATTAATGTTAACTGTCATACACCTTAGGTCAGCGGTGGTTTCTTCTCCCTGTGCTTTGACACCTTCCTCACAACGCCACCATGTCCTTTCGGACCTCCTTTATGCATGTCTCTACTGGCAGCCTTAACCTCTCCCCGGTCCAGCTCAGGGTCCAAAGTCCCCGAGGTACCATCACCATCCTCCTCCACCGCCACTACCTTGATGATCCTCTGTGCTGGAGTCAGGACGTCATCTGAATCCGATGTCACAGCCTCACGCTTGTGCGTGACTCCACCTGTTTCCATCTTCACCTCCTGTGATACCTCACGGTGAACCTCCACCTCCACCACATGTCCAACGTTCCCACCATCTGGGCACATTGCCCCATGAGACACCACCAAGTCGATGGGCTCATTTTCTGTCCACACAGGTCTGCAGCATTCCTCACACCAGCCCTCGTCGCCGACTCGCTCTCCCCATCGGACTGGGGAAACAGCGAGGTGAGCACTTTCTCTAGGACCTCGTCGATGGCTTCCTCCGCCGAACCATGCCGTCCCCCACCATCAGGCAAAATGGGTCCCACAGGGCCCCCATCCACAGGGGCCGTCAGGTCCGCACCCGCCACTGCCTCTGCTCGCTCCACCCCCTCACTCCACAGACGACCAGGCCCACGTCCTTCCTGTAGCTCCAGAGCACGTCCAACTTGCCCAGATTCCCCTGCGGCAGTACATTCTAAACCATGAAGTCGAGTCTGTTGTCCACAATATGCAGCAATGTGATCAAAACCACCACAACGCCTGCAGGTCCTGCGTTGCCCAGCATAGGACACCATGAGCTGAGTCCCGAAGGCCTCTAATATAACATATGACGGTATGGGGTGCCGCATCGTCATTTTCAGTGAAAACGTGCCCTCTGGGAATCCCACTTATGCACCTTCTACCCACTTGCCGGGCTGTGCCAGGTGAACGGTCCTGTAGTCCTTGAAAACATTGCGTATGTCCGTTTCATCAGCCTCAAACGGTACATTTCGCACTCTAACCCATGTATAATGCCTGGAGAAGTCATGAAGGTGGACACTCACCATAGAATTGACGTCCACTCGCACATCCTGGTATTTCTCTACCAGCCTCTCATAGACGCCGGTGTTCAACAACTTAATAACAAACACCCTGTATGCGCCATTAAGTGCTACACCATACAGTTCTTCATCCTGTATACTATACGTATCCCGGATGATTAATGGCAACAGCACAGGAGCAGCTTGCGGCGAAGTCGCCCCGCGAACCAGCTGGATGCCCACAGTATTTACCCTCCTCCTTACACTCTGCGCCATATTGGAAAAAACAGGAAGTCTTCCAATCGCCGAGAGAGGGCAGCAGGCGCACGTCTGCTCACACCAACAGACGAGCAGAGAATCCTCTAAGTATTATTAAATTGTTAGGTAACAGTACACAAGTGCAACTGTGTGACATTATACTGTGGCAGCCTTTTGTTCTCCAGGAGTTTTATCAAGCCGTTAGCTCCTGGAGAGCGAAACGTTACCACAATAAAACGTCACATTAGTTGCATTGTGTCCTTGTACCTAACATATTGTCGGTAATTCTATCAAAAATAATCAAATTATTAAATTGTCTTTGTTCCAGTAACTGTGTTCTAGTAACTGTCTATACTTAAATGTAAAAAAAAAATATAGATTGTGTAAGTTACAGAAATAAAATCGGTAAGATTACTTGAAACATCTTACCATATAGAGAGAGAAAAAAAAATGAAGCCCCAGCACAATAGATCAGAAGTCTTCTCCACGCTGAGGGACTGACCACCTCAAAACTACGTCTTCGACGATAGACTGACCACCTCAAAACTACGTCTTTGAGAATGGACTGACCACCTCAAAGCTACGTCATGTTAATTACAAATACAGTTTAATCGTATTCCAATAAACCTTCCACATTTTGCCTTTGGCATATTATCTACTTTAATGTGGATATGTAAGAAGGAAATATCAGTTTCAATGTGTAAAATAAAATTTCTGTAAAGCTGTGCTGAAATTTAATTGATGAATTTCATTTTTTAACAGTTAATGTTAATATAATTGTGGGTGGGTGTGAGTTGGACCTGACTAGCTTGTGCTACTAGGTCTGACGCCGTGCTCCTTCCTTAAGTGGATGTGACCTGACTGGGTGGGTCATTGGTCTAAGGTGTGGGGTGACATGGACCTGCCTCACATGGGCCAGTAGGCCTGCTGCAGTGTTCCTTCTTTCTTATGTATTTATGTTGACATTCATATGTCATCACATGAATCTCACCACGACTGGACTGAAGTCACCATATTATCACAGTGGAAGTCACTATGGTAAGTCACGTCTGCCATGACAGTATGTCTCTGGCAGGAGTTGAAATGTCATCATAGCAGAATTGTTTTGTAGTAATTGAAGTATGTCACCACTGAGGAAGTCTCCGTCTTTTTCATATCAGAATTCTTTGACAATATTTCACGTCAGTAGTCACAACAGATATCTCTGACATGTGAAGTCTCCACTCACGAAGTCGTAATGACACGAGTGTTAACAAATCATATCAAGGGCGAGGATAGAACCCTCGATCAGAGAGTCATAGAAATCCAGACCAACGCATTAGCCACTGGGTCAGCTGGTCACAATAAGATTCATCCAACTACGTATGTGTAAACACCATATGAAGGTTAGCATAGGCATCACTGCGACCACAAACGCAAGTTTTTACAGACAAATCTTCCGCCAGCGTGACCGTGACGAACTCTAGCTCAAGTTCCCTCAAAGCCGTCATCACTACTCACGAAATCGTAATGACACGATTGCAAACAAACCATACCTCGGTATGGCTTGTTTCGGGCAGCAGTTCAAATCTGTCATCACAGAGAAAATCTCTGGCAGCAGTTTAAATCTGTCATCAACTTGACAAATCCCATTTGTCGTCAAGCGGACACCTGTGATTAGTAGGCCACGTCTGCCAACTATAATTAGTTTCAACCTGAATCATTACCCAGTCATATTAAAAGTGGAGCCACTGTTTTAAGTGCAGATTAAAATGTCAGACATAAATCTACTGGAGAGACAATACTGAACTCCAATGGAACTACACTAATTAAACTTTTAATTGAACATAATGTGAGATAAGTAGGCATGATAGAGTTTACTCGTGTGTATAATTGCGCACTATATCTGTATATCATATTCAATTAATTTTGTGCTGTGAATGTTTCTATGGCTATTGAGTTAGAATCTGATCCCTTTACAAACCAGCAATCGTCATCATATATCCAGTAATCAAGTCAATACACAGAAATGAAAAACCGATTATTATTCAAATAATAACAAGCTGAAGTGGCTAATGCTGAACTTCTCTAGTGTAAAACAATACTTAGTTGGTGGAATATTGCAAAATAGAACACAATGAGGAGTTGATTTTAATAAGAGAATATTGCTGGTGGGGGTCAGCTCTGACGTTAATATCCGAGCAATAAACACAGAAGGACCTCCTAAGTATTTTTTTTTATGTATATTTTATTGGGAGCATATCTTGTACAAACATAATACATATATATATAATAGACATACTGAGAACAATAAGTACATAAAGAAAATATCACACACACACACACGTTGTTGTACACAGGAGAAGAAACCCGACACAGAAAAACGATAAAATTTACAAGCACACTACATACCACTCAAGCAACCTGTCAGTATATATATATATGAAAAAACACTTAACATTGTCATGTCTCACTTCAACATAAGTGTGACGTGTAGCGGACCAAAACAACAGTACTCGTGTAGAGTTAAGTAAAGAAGACATCACACATATATTAATGTAACAAGAAAAATACATTCCTAATAACTACCCCTATCCTGGGGTTAAATCATACAGAAGTATCTGTATCCGCCTGAGCTACACACACCTCCGCCAAACACACTGGTCAATTACTGAATTAACATGTCGTTGTACACATACAATTGATATATCATATAAGATTAAATATGCTATCAACAAAATTTAATATCACAGCACAGGCTTCTGTAACCTAATGCGAACAAGTAAATAAACTACCCTATCACGCCCTATTCACTGCACAAAGGTCATTGTACAAAGCAAAGGTGTGTACAAGAAACACTATCAAGTTGCAAAGTCAGTCACTTCAACACTCCTTACCCCCCCTCCTTTTCCCCCTCATTTGGTCAACCACCCACTGTCTCTCGTCAGTATACATTACCCTGTCACTCATTCTCCTAGCTTTACATGAGCATATAAGCCTGTCACATCGCAACAGTATCACAATCACAACAAACCACACCCAAGCATTCTTACAGCATACATGCCTACAATACCTCTAAAAAAATAATATGTACCTCAACCCTCTTACATAGGTGTGATGGTAAGTGACCAAGCATAGAATGCTTGGTCACTTACCATCGCACCTATGTAAGAGGGTTGAGGGTTGAGGGTTCAACACCAATCACTCATTCAGCCTCAGTGTACTCATGCTTCACCTGGCAGCATCTTTAATGCCACTAGAGTCGATAACTTTCTTGTGAACAGGTGACCAGTGACTAGCCAAGGAAGGCCACAAAATCTCCCAAGAATAAATCCTATAATCAGAGAATAAAATTTTTGCATTGCGAAAAGTTAGTCCACTTTCGTGAACATTGCTTCAGGCTGCAGAATGAGGAAAGTAAGCGCCAGCAGAGTTAGTCTCAATCTTCCATGATCCAAATCAATTCGGGACAAGCGGTAGGCTACCCGCGTCAACCATTAGTGAATAATGACAGGCGGCTTGGAACATACGAGAATAGAAACTACACCAACGACCTGGATTGATAGCCTGGATATACACACCCAGCCAAAGAAGTAATTAAAGCTGTAATTTGTACTTTTGACAGTACCTCCCGGACAGCTGTAAAACATTGTCACTAACTGATGTCTATCTCTTGGACTCTGTGACTCATTGGACTTTATTGTGCTCTTCAATATTTATTGAACCGCCTACCACATATCTTGGGTTATTGTCTTAGAAGCCGATAGCGCGATTATATTATATCCAGCAAACCTATACACAACCTTCCATTTGGAAAGTAATTTTTTCACGGGCTTTACACGCATGAGTTGCAATTACTGTTGAGAAATGATTAATTAACTTTTGGTACAATGTGTATCGGACACAAGTAACAAGTATTGGAAAGACCAACAGGTTCAGTTCCGGAGCTATTTCCGGTAGCGATTGTGACAGGGTTAATGTGTGTTGCGCAGGCACCTGGACATGAGATTAATGAACCAAAACACGAAGGAATAAGAGGTTAACTAATCTATTTGACGGGATCCCGTCCTCTGTGAAATCTTGGATGATATCTTTTAGTGCCCCGAAGTCTACTCTTACTATAGTAACAGAGCAGCAGCATAATGGTACACTCAGGTATACTTGTGCACTGTCTGAAACAGACTGCGCACAAGTTCTCTTGCGAAAACTTTCACTAACTGATAATGAGAAACATGAAACATGGAATGGTGAACATTACACAAATAACCCTCATATAGGAGAATGAACTTATGACGACGTTTCGGTCCATCTTGCTCCAAATCGACCAGAAACATAATCATAAATTTATTCTATGTCCGGGTTATTTGTGTATTGTTCCAATCACGATATTGTGCCTTCTTCTTCTTTTAAGTTCCACTGTGATGGGATACATAATTTGTTGGACCAAGACATTTGTTGGGATGAAACACATCAACTGCCTTAATAATTTCCACTGTGATAACATACATGACCACCTTGACAGAGGCATCTGTTGACAGATGCTATTTATAACTGTACCCTTCGTAAATGCATCACATATACGTAATCTTACTTCTGTGAAGATTCAGCTGTTCAGTGTTGCCACTTTCACGTTTTATATTTAAATGTTCAGAATCTTAACTGGCACACACGTGTTTCGTAGTGCTGGCACAATATCCTGTTATTAGGGCATCGTTTCGTGCTGTTAGAGCGTTATCAAATGGAGCTCTGTCCCGTTGATAGCTTGCTCTGAAACGTAACGTTTCTTCACCTTACTGATGATGCAGATGCTTAGGTTGGATCTCGTAATCATAACGTGTCTAGTGGTGCAATTAACAGAGATTCTGTCTTACTAAGGCACAAAGAGAATGTATAACTGGGTGCTCTTCATAAGTCTGAAGTTAATAAGGTGTTGCATTATTCGTGCACTTCTCCGCTCACACAAACATATTTTTCCAAGGCATTTCATATTTTTTTCTCCAATGGAATCCAGCAGTAATTCATATGTGAGTTAATATATTACTTGTTTGTGTCTTTCGAAGAAAACGAGAGGGGGGAAAGAGAAGGGAGGGGGAAAGAAAGAGAGCGGGAAGGGGGGGGGAGAGAGGAAATGTGGAGAAATTTTCTCCAGGAGGGGGGTATCAGCCCCCTTCAGCCCCCTTTCAGCCCTGATGGGCCCAGCCCTCTCAGAAGGGGCAAATATCTTGTTTACTGCTACAGCGAGTAATTGATCCCAGATGCAGTACAAGTATGCGACGTGCGGTCCAGTGTTGCAAAGTGTAGTTTAATAAGAGACAGTCCATCTCTTACCTTAGCAGGACAATTAAGGAAAACCCCGTTCCCACTTTATTATCATGGTAAAGATAGTGAATATTGTTGTCTATGCTTAAGACAGCAAGAATCAAACATTCTGCTTTGCATCATGGAGGAATTGGCAAGGAATTAAAAGTACTAGGTCAGCTTTTCCTTTGTGCTAGGGGAATAACGGCGTGGGGTGCTGTGGCGTCTTCAGATTACTTTTGACTCTACTGAGAGTGTCACTGACGCCAGGATAACCAACAAAGAACGATCTGTGCGTTAGTGTGAACAAAGTGTCTCATAAAACACAATAAACACTTAAGAGAAGTGTGATAAGCTTCGTTAGTGATAAGATTGTGAACAATAAAGACAAATCTTGTGGAACATAGTGTACCAGTGTGAGTATTCCTAGACTGTGGAAGACGTGGACATCCAAGGACACTTCAGCTTCTATCAAATTACCGATATCTGTCGGTGTGAAGAACACCATAGCTCACGCTACAAGAGCAATGTAGGTTACGAATTTCTTGTAGTACGGGGGACTGCGCAGTTCTTGAGTCGCAAGGAGTTTGTAATCAACCTATAGTCGGCAGTAAGGTGCGGACTTTTGAGTCCAAACAAGTACATAATTTGTCAGCAATCAATGAATGAAATATGCTGACATAACACCCCCTAGGGGTAATTTATAATCTTACAAATTATAACTCATTTCAGCCCGTTGAGGAATGACTTCGACAGCTTCTCAAGACCACGTCTGCAGGGGAGGCTGTGCAGGCGATGAGCTGTCTTTCTAAGTTAAGTTTCCCTATATTTAAACTTAACTGGTAAAACCATTTTTCAACATTTTCGTCCTTTGAACTGGATAAAGGCCACACTGTGGTCCAAATATATTGTACTACAGTGTACAAATAACCTACGAGCCAAGGTCATTTAAAAAAAGCTGTAAAACTAGTTTTACAATATAATCAGTATAAATGAGTCCCTCCAGACTCAATCACAGAGAATGGGCAGCCAAAAGAAAACGGGCGCTCACCCAGCGTTCACCCAAAGAAGACGGGAGCTGGGTGAATCACTCAACAAGAAAACGGGGGATGGCACCCGGAATCCACTGCTCCCAAGCTCGAAAATCGCTGACTACGACAACAACAACCCAACTGATGTTCGGTTTGTCTGAGTGTATATGCACATAGTGTTTATAATGTTTATAGAAATTAAGAGACAAGATTGTGTTGAATTTTGTTTCTTGTAGATATACCTGTTATGTTAAAGGAACTTATATATAAAGTGTAAGCTTTCAAATACATATTAACAGTGACATGTATATATGTGTAATATTCACGTGTTATTTACAGTTATACAATGACATTTATAGTGCATAGTGAATGAAGTGTATAACGTTATTTACGATTAATCATCGTGGTCAGGCTGACACAGCAAACTCAAACCATAAACACCAGCCATATGAACTCTGTACACTTCCTGGTCATTGACCCTGAGGTTAAGCTTAGTAGGTCAGTAGTGTCTGGCTCGATTATTGCTGACTTAAGCGTAACAAAAACTCAGCTGTTTATAGCAGTACAGTGTTTTTTAAACACTCTAAGTGTGCTGCTAGTATTTTCAGTATACCATTAAAATGGCTTGTTTGAAAACTCAGTTTCAGTCTTTACAGACTAAGATTACACAATTAGAAAATCTAATTTCAGTCTGTATAGGATTAACTCAAGATACAAACATAGATTTTGATGATCTTGAGGTCAAATTTGAATTACTTACACAACGTCTGAAAACAATTAATTCAGACTATACATATTATGAAAATAAATTTCTTGAATCAGATCCATCAGAGGATGAAATTAAAAATGTTTTGGATACTTTTAGTAATCAATTAAGGTGGACAGGAGTACAGGCTATCTGCCGCAAAACTCTGTCACAGAGACCTACTGTAACTAGTGGTCAAACACCTGTTACACCTGTAACAACAACAAATGTCCCATTACCAAGCTTACCTACATTGTCATTACCTATTTTCCAAGGTCATAATTATGAAGAATTCATTAGTGGTTTTCAATCCATAGTAAATTCACGAACTGACATAGATGAGATTGCTAAATTCAATTATTTTAAATGTCTTGTGAAGGGAGAACCCTATGAACTGATTAAGTCATTTCCGGTGGTTAAAGGTAATTATCAAATTGCCTTAAGTGTCTTAGCAGACAATTACTTTGATGCTGACAAGGCCAGAGTTAGACATGCAGTCTTAATATCAAGCTTGACCACCCAAACATTGTTTTTCAGACTTACAAGCATTTAGAATCACATTAGACAATAGTCTCAGATCTCTAGGTGCTAAATATGACCTAAGGCAATGTGATTAGTTTATCAGTGGTTTTGTACAGTATAAGTTGTCATCACAAACTATTGAACGATTAAATATTATATTCAATAAACGCTATTTCACTTGTGAAGAAATTAGCAATGGTTTACAAACAATAGTTTCATGCATGCAAGCAACAAGACAAGATGAAAAATCCACAAATCCCGTGGATAATAAACCTTCAACTCAGTATAAAAAGAGTATACCTACTCCCACTTAACCACAGAATGGGAAATCCCATATAGGCATTTATCAAGCTGTGAATACAACAGACAGTAAACAAATTGTCACACATAAACGTACTCCAAAGTGTGTACTTTGTGATGGAACACATTGGGCACAGTATTGTAGTCAATACACATCAATGGAGGCACGTAAACAACGTGTTCATCAGCTGAAAAGGTGCATCAAGTGTTTAGGTGAACACAAGGGAGGAAAATGCTCACTGAAGAAGTGTTTTAAATGCAAGGGCATGCATTATACAGCATTATGCCCAAATACTTTTGCTGAACAGCTGAAGACTTCCACAGAATCAGGAAGTCAACAGGCAACAGCAGTAAATGTGAGAGATAAGTTTAAAGCAACTGCTCTCCTGATAGCTCGAGTTGAGTTATCTAATAAATTACACAAAGCCAATGTGTTAACACTATTTGATCAAGGCTCACAGAGGTCCTTCATAAGAAGAACAGTGTTGCAGAAACTGAATAAAAACCCTATGCCAAAATACAGTTAGATATAGCTGGTTTTTTCCACAATTCTGGTAAATAGATATATGACCTAGCCAGAATCACTGTTGGAATAGGAAACAGGAAAAAGACAGTAGAAACTGTGGTAGAAGATGATTTGCCTAAGTCTGTGCAGATCCAGGGATTAAAAGAAACAGTTGCAGCACTGAAAGCAGCTAAGGTCAAGTTAGCCTGCACTGACATACAGACTGACACAATTAGTCCAATTGATTTAATCATTGGAAGTGATTATTATCACTGTTTTGTTCAAAATTTAGTAAGTAAACATGATGTTCACTTGCTGAAAACAGCAGGAGGCCACTTGACATGTGGTCCCATTTCCTCTCAAAGTGGGAAAGAAGCTGATATTGATTCAGTGGAAAATGTACTAGTTACGAGAATAACTGCTGATCATGTACCACAGCAAAAATTATCATTACTGGAAGAAATGAATTAACCAGTTGATAAGTTGTGGGATTTAGATGCGATAGGTATTGACGTAAATAAACCAAGCCCACAAGAGTCTCAGACTTATAACCAATATTTGGACACTGTCAGATTTAAAGATGGACAGTATTGGGTTAGGTTACAATGGAAATTAAATCCACCACATCTGCCTAGCAATTATCGCATGGCTTTCGGACAGATGAAAGCACAAATACATGAGCTCAGGAAGAATCCAGAGCTACTGACTGTCTATGATAATATCATACAAGAACAGTTGGACAATAAATTCATTGAGGAAATAGTCGAAGATAAGTTTAAGACAGAAGCTCATTATCTGCCGCACCATGGAGTCAGAAAAGATTCTGAAACCACTCCACTACGTGTTGTATATAATTGCAGTGCAGGTGCAAATAAAGATGTAGCAAGTCTTAATGACTGTCTGATGACCGGACCCTCACTAACTGAGAAGCTTGGAGACGTGCTTATGAAATTTCGCACAAACACATATGCCTACACGGCTGATATTTCCTAAGCTTTCTTAAGAGTAGGACTACAAGAAATAGATAGAGATTATACTCGATTCTTGCGGCCTGAAAATCCACATGATCCTCAAAGTCCTGTGAAAACTTATCGTTTCAAATCAGTATTATTTGGTGCAACATCCTCTCCATTCTTACTAGAAGCTACTCTAAATACACATTTGAAGAAATCTGAAAGTCCCTTCAAAGAAATCTTAAAGAAAAGTTTCTATGTGGACAATCTTCAAGGTACTGTGAATAAAGAGGAGGATTTGAAATCCTTATACAGAGAAGCTAACAAGGAGATGAAAGAAGCAAATATGCCTCTAAGGATGTGGAATACTAATTCAAAGCAATTAAGGGAACTTATCAAAGAAAATTTCCCTGAAGTTGAAATTCCTGATTGCAACAATATGCTGGGACTAAATTGGAAAACACAGGAAGATACTTTGAGTCTCAAAAAGATAAACAATAAATCATGCAGTACACTCACTAAACGTAGTTTACTGACAGAGGTATCACAATGTTTTGATCCTCTAGGACTCGTCTCACCAATTACCATAAAGGGTAAATTACTTATGCAAGATGCATGGAAACTCAAAATTGGATGGGATGAGAACTTGCCTCTAGAAATGAGTCAAGCATTTGATGAAATATCCATGGAGTTTAAACAACTTCATCAAATTAAAATTCCCAGACAAATAGGTCAAGAGGGAAACAAGTACACATTACATGTGTTCTGTGATGCGTCAACCAGAGGTTATGGCGCTGTAGCTTACATGAGTAATGCTGAAGAAAGTACACTAATTACTTCAAAGGCCAGGGTAGCATCCTTGAAGGTCAGAACAGTACCACAATTGGAACTGACAGCACTCTATGTAGGTACAAAATTAGCTGTCTATCTCAACAAAGTACTTGATCATCTCGCTATTGAAAAAACCGTGATCTGGATTGATAATGAAGCAGTTCTCCAGTGGTTAAATAATAAGAGTAAGTTGGCTTATGTACAGAACAGAGTAGCAGAAATAAAAGAGATGCAGAGAGATTATCTCTTTCTCCACGTCTCTACCCAAGAGAATCCAGCTGACATGTTGTCACCTGGTGTCCCACTCAAGAAATTTGTGGATAATAAATTATGGCTCCACGGACCGAACTGGCTCTCTAATGAAAATAACTGGCCTCAGCAAAAAGCTCACATTATGCCAGAAGAAACAGTCTGCTTGAACACAGCAGAAATAAGTTGTGTAAATACTGCAGACACAACAGAAATAGTCATTGATGGATCTAAATACTCATCTTTGGGTAAACTCTTAAGAGTTACAGCTCTTGTCTTTAAATTCATTAAAGGAATAAAACCTAATTATGAATGTCTTGTACCCATTAAATATTGGGTGAAACTATTACAGAAAAATGTTTTCTCTACAGAATATAAATTTCTAGAAACACAAAATAAATCCCCAAAGAAACCTGTTATGATTAATTCTTTAGGACTTTATCTCGACTCAGAAAAGTTTATAAGATGTCGAGGAAGAATTCATAATTCTTCACTACCTAAAGAAGCCATACATCCAATATTGATCCCCAAGAATCATTGGCTAACAAAACTGATTGTGCAAAACGCCCACAGTAACGTGTTACAAGTTGGGGTAGCTGACACACTTTGTCATATACGACAATCCTACTGGATACCTCAAGGTCGACAAAGTGTGAAAAACAAATAAGGGACTGTATTACTTGTCGTCACTACGATATGCGAGTATGTCAGTATCCAGGTTCACCTCCATATCCCTCTGAAAGAGTTTGTCATATCACTCCATTTTAGGTGACAGGTGTAGATTACACTGGACGAATAATTTTAACCAAAACAGTTGACAAAGTTCCCATCAAGGTGTACATCTGTTTGTTCACTTGTGCTACAACTAGAGCAGTACATCTAGAAGTAGCCACTGACATGTCTGCTGAAACCTTTATCAAATTATTCAGAAGGTTTGCAGCCAGAAGGGCATGTCCCAGACTGATGATTTCAGATAATGCAACGAACTTTGTTGCTGGTGCTGCTTATATAAGCAAGATCTTTGATCAACCAGAAGTACAACAGATGCTGAATCAACGCAGTTGTCGTTGGAGATACATTCCTCCGAAATCTCCATGGCACGGCGGATTTTGTGAAAGAATGATCGGCATTGTAAAACGTTGTTTAAGGAAGACTCTTCATCGTCAAATAATCGACTTAGAAGAATTCCGTACAGTTGTGACAGAATTAGAAAATAGAGTCAACAACAGACTTCTAACTTATGTTACCAATGATCTGGACAATTTAGAAGTGTTAAGTCCATCTCATTTACTCCATGGCAGAATTCTCGAACCTGTTACTCCCATGAATGACAAAGAAATCACAGAGGATCCTACTTATTTCGAACCTGAGCAACTAAGAAGTAAATTCAAACACCTTAATAAAGTGATTGAACGTTGGGAGAAATTTTGGAGAGAAGACTATCTTACCTCATTGATAGAGCACTTCTATGGAGCTGGTGTTCCTGAAAATCATAAGTCCTTAAGACCTGGTGACATAGTGATTATTGACATTGATGGTCCAAGGTCCCAATGGCCAATTGGAAAAATTGTGACCATATATCCTGATGCAAATGGAATCAACAGGACAGTTGATGTTTTAAGCAAAGGTGTAGTGAATAAGCAGACAATAAATAAACTAGTGCCATTAGAATTACACAGTGTTGAAAACAAAATTAGTGATTCTCCAGAAACCACACAGACTAACACTGTTCAGAAAAGACAAGCAACAGTGGTGGCGAGTGAGAAAATCAAATTAATGTTAAGTGATGAATAGTTCACCTGCAGCGAGCCTCCGCCGCCCGCCAGTGTGGAGAAATTTTCTCCAGGAGGGGGATATCAGCCCCCTTCAGCCGCTTCAGCCTCTTTCAGCCCTGAGGGACCCAGCCCTCTCAGCAGGGGCAAATATCTTGTTTACTGCTACAGCGAGTAATTGATCCCAGATGCAGTACCAGTATACGACCTGTTGTCAAGCGACCGCCACTCCTTGCAGTCCAGTGTTGCAGAGTGTATTTTAATAAGAGACAGTACATCTCTTACCTTAGCTGGACAATTAAGGAAAATCCTACTCCCACTTTATTACCATAGTAAAGATAGTGGGCATTGTTGTATATGCTTAAGACAGCAATATTTAAACATTGCTTTGCTTCATCGAGGAAGTGGCAAGGAAGCAAAAGTACTAGGTCAGCTTTTCCTTTGTGCTGGGGGCAGCAGCGGCGTGGGGTGCTGTGGCGTCTTCAGATTACTTTTGACTCCAATGAGAGTGACACTAACGCCAGGATAACCAACAAAGAACGATCTGTGCGTTAGTGTGAACAAAGTGTCTCACAAAACACGAAAACACTTACAGAGAAGTGTGATCAGCTTCTTTAGTGATAAGATTGTGAACAATAAAGACAAATCTTGTGGAACATAGTCTACCAGTGTGCGTTTTCCTAGACTATGGAAGACGTGGACATCCAAGGACACTTGAGCTTCTATCAAGTCACCGATATCTGCCAAAGGTGTGAAGAACACCATAGCTCATGCTACAAGAGCAAGGTAGGTTACGAATTCCTTTTAGTACTGGGGACTGAGCAGTTCTTGAGTCACAAGGAGTTTGTAATCAACCTATAGTCGGCAGTAAGGGGCGGACTTTTGAGTCCACACAAGTAAGTTTGTCAGCAATCAGTGAATGAAATATGCTGACATAACACCCCCTAGGGGTAATTTATAATCTTACAAATTATAACTCATTTCAGCCCATTGAGGAATGACTTCGACAGCTTCTCAAGACCTCGTCTGCAGGGGCGGCTGTGCAGGCGATGAGTTGTCTTTCTAAGTTAAGTTTTTCCTATATTTAAACTTAGCTGGTAATTCCATTTCTCAACACTTAACCTAACCTTGTCAAACCCTGTGTACAAAATAAAAGGGAGAGAGATGGAGAAAGAGAGGGAGAGGGAGGGTGAGAGGGGGGAGAGGGGGAGAGAGAAGGGAGGGGGAGAGAGGGGGAGAGAGAGTGAGGGTGAAGAGAGAGGGGAAAGAGAGAGGGAAAGAGAGAGGGGAGAGAGAGAGAGAGAGAGAGAGAGAGAGAGAGGAGAGGGAGAGAGAGAGAGAGAGGGAGAGAGAGAGAGAGAGAGGAGGAGAAGAGAGAGAGAGGAGAAGAAGAGAGAGAGAGGAGAAGAAGAGAGAGAGAGGAGAGAGTGAGAGAGAGGGAGAAGAAGTGAGAGAGAGAGAGAGAGAGAGAGAGAGAGAGAGAGAGAGAGAGAGAGAGAGAGAGAGAGAGGGAGAGAGAGAGAGAGAGAGAGAGAGAGAGTGTGAGAGGGGGAGAGAGGGGGAGAGATGGGGAGAGAGAAGGGAGGGTGGAGAGGGAAAGGGAGAGGAGAGAGAGAGAGAGAGAGAGAGGAAAGGGAGGAGTACGTGGAAATGACAGAGCAAGAAAGAATCCACACAGAGGCTATCTACTGCGAAGAGCTCTCTGCTTCTTAAATAAGTTAAGGAATAAATACCATGTATTTCCTAGGTGCTGAACACTTTGCTACCAAAATGCAAGTTCCTGATCCAGCAAGGGACCCTCCTTGGCTAGCTGCAAGAACTGTGTCAAAACTGTCAGTGGTGACAATAAGGCAGGAGGTGCATTTCCTTCTTAAATCACTTGACCAAGAAAAGGCTGTGGGCCCAGACAAGTTGAGCCCAAGATTGTTGAGAAGATGTGCAGACCAGCTAGCAGCACCTCTAACTCGCATCTTTCAGCACTGCCTAGTACAGTGTAAATGGTCCTCTCCATGGAAAGAGGCAAATGTAGTCCCTGTTCACAAAAAGAAGAGCAGAGCAGAAATCAGCAACTACAGACCAGTGTCACTCCTGTCAATCACTGGTAAGATCCTTGAGACAATAATCTCAAGACAAATGACAGATTTTTTTGACTACCACTCACTACTTTGTGATCGTCAATATGGCTTCAGGAAAGGTTACTCTGCTGCTGATCTGTTGTTAAACCTCTCCACTAAGTGGCACCAGTCACTGGATGAATCCAAAGTCAGCTGTGTGGTAGCACTGGACATTGCTGGTGCTTTCGACCGGGTGTGGCACCAGGGCCTCTTAGCAAAACTTCAAGCACTGGGAATTGCAGGCTCTACGCTATGTCTCCTCAGTGATTACCTTCATGGTAGATCTCTAAGTGTAGTCCTCAATGGAACGGAATCAGCAAGGCATCCTATTGGGGCAAGCGTTCCACAAGGAAGTGTGCTGGGTCTACTGTTATGGAATGTCTACTTCAACGACCTTCCTCATCTCATCCCAGAATCACATGCATATGCAGACGACTGTACACTGACATTCACTTATCCAAGAGAAGAAATGTCAGCTACTCTAAGCTACATCAATCACCAGCTGAGAGCTATATCAGCTTGGGGAAATAGATGGCAAGTAACATTTGCACCTGAGAAAACGCAAATGATCGTCTCTAGGCACCATGATGGTAATGCTGGTGCAGTAGTAAGGATGAATGGGAGGATGTTGGCACCTGGAGAAGAAGTTGATATCCTTGGGGTGAAATTTGACTCCAAACTAACCATGAAGAACCATGTTGTAAATCTTGCAAACAAGGCAGCCAGGAAGCTTACAGCACTTCGCCGTATCTCGCATCTGCTTGACAGTAGGGGTTGCAAGATCCTGTACGAGGCACAAGTACGCTCACACCTTGAGTATGCTCCACTTTCTTGGTTTGCCTGCCCCCCCTCTCATCTGCGACTGCTTGACAGAGTAGAGAACAGAGCAAGACGTCTCATCTCTCGCCTGGACCCATCCTGGATAGATCTGTCATTTCAGCAGAG
Source organism: Cherax quadricarinatus (assembly GCF_038502225.1). Lineage (NCBI taxonomy): Eukaryota > Metazoa > Arthropoda > Malacostraca > Decapoda > Parastacidae > Cherax > Cherax quadricarinatus. The sequence goes on along the minus strand of NC_091302.1, from coordinate 15,006,178 downwards.
CCTTCAACATAGGAGGGATGTGGGTGGCCTTACTGTTATGTACAAGGCCAATATTGTCAAAATACCACACTTGGATCCACTTCGAGGACAGCGTGAAACAAGCTTTTATGCCACAAGACGGGCAGAAAGCAGCAACTTCACTCTGGCTGTACCCTTCTCCAGAACATCACTCCATCTGAGATCATACATACCCAGGATGACTCGAGTATGGAACACATTCGTACAGCATAATGATGTCAACGAGATAACGTCAGTTGATCAAATGAAAATGCTGGCGCACAGATGGCTCCAACTTCATCCTGTTCCCTACTTGTATGTCTCATAATAATAAAAATGCTTTCAAATGAGCTGAGGTAGGTAACAGCTCTTAGCTTGCCAATAAAGTTAGGAATCCTTAACCTGTAAATACCTGTCAATAAAGCTAGGGATCCTTAACCTTGTCAAACCCTGTGAAAAAAAAAAAAAAAAAAAAAAAAAAAAAAAAAAAAAAAAAAAAAAGGAGAAGGTTTTCCCTCCTCTCCACTCTCTCTGGTCACTGCCGGTGTGAAAACAGGGTAAGGGGGTGAATATGTACAAGATATATTAGAAACGGCAAGGAATTCACAAGAAATATAGTTATGCCATGGGGCATAACTATCTCCACTTAATTACTTGTGTTTCTATCATGACTACTTGAGTTACTCCACTGTCACTCATAGAGTTGTGAGTTCCAGTGGTTCTGTTCCCAGCTGCTGTGATGAAGGTGAATGAACATCACTGCTTCAATTAACACAATTGTCGACGTCTACCACTGTTGCTAACTTGATTGAATCCTTGCTAATTGCTCTGCCTGATGCATTTCCTGAACAATCGTCAGGAATGCACTGATTTCACATTATCTCAGCCAAGTATCAAGTAGAAGCCTATATGTGCTAAATATTTACCCAGTATGTTCTTAATTTACCATCTTGTCTTTACACTTGCAGTTCAGTGGGATTTTTCTCATTCTTCTTTAATACCGTTTTTTAAAAAATTACATTCGTTCTTGTTGCAGCTTTCTTGAAGTTTTATCCCACTGTTTCGAGTTTTGAATTCATTTTGCAGCTCAAATAAATTTTCGTCTGAGTGTGTGTATCATATCCAGTTAAAACCTTAAATGTTTGAATAGAATGATCTCGTAGTCTCCATTTTCTGGCAGGAAAAAGTTTAAGCTCTGTAAGTCTCATTGTATTCCCTGTTGCTTTGTAATGACTGCAACCTTATTTGCCCTTCTCTATTCCCTCTATAGGACATATTCGTCGTTTATTAAATTTAGAGACCAATAATTGACAGTATTTTCAATATGCTATCTAACGAGCGAATTAGTGTCAATATGGTATCTGGTATATTGTTTCTAGATATAAAAAAATAGTAGTCTGTTAGCTTTGATGTTCCCTATAGTCATCATTTGGCACTCTTCAGGTCGTTACCTGTGATTACTCCCCAGTCCTTTTCTTCTCCTGAGCTGGTTAGTTTTATTTTCCAACTTACAACACTGGTGTATTATATGTAACAGGAAGGTTTGGAATAAGCTATGTAAGTTCCAGTTTTTCAGTTATGAAATAAAAATGTGTTTTTATCTATCTCTAACTCTGACTCTTTCGTTCGGCTCATCCTTATTAGTGTTAGGCTGTATTGGGGCTAATTTGCTAAATTTATTGATTAAATTATGTCTAGATATCCACTTCAAACATTCATTCGGCTTAGAAGAATACAATTTGCCAACTTCGCTTAAAAAATTTGCATGGTATCATTTCTCTTTTTCTGAGGAAAAGAAAGAATTAGAGAAGCGTAGTGAAAATTTGAAGTGACTGTCATTATATTTCTTTTGCAATTTCCTTTAACTAAATAGAAAGTATTAATTTTTATGTAACTCCCATAACAGATGCAAAAGGATTTGACTGAATACAAACAACATTTTTTCAAATGCTATCTTTTAGTGTTTATCCTGCCATAGGGGAAAAACTGTTGTTTATTTTAGCGTTTATTTTAGAGATGCTACTTCTGATGACCATTTTCTCTCTCCACCTGCATATTCCACTGTAGGAAAACGCAACGCAAGTTTCACAGAATGATTAATCTCATTTCATTGTTTGACTATGCTGAGGTCCAGTTCTGTGGAAAATAGTATATTTTCCGTAAATAGTGCATTTGTATGTAAATTAAAACATATTGTATTTAAAAATTATGTTATCGAAAATGGGAAGCCCTGCGCCTGCGCATAGGAGACGCGCCATGGTTGAACTAGTCAACACAAACGTTAGTGAATAATCGGAAGAATTTTCGTGCTCTAGAGGTTGTATTGGGTTTAAAACCTCTCTAACAGGAGCCGAAATTGTTGGATATGCATTCCTGCATAATTTGAGATATCAGGCGACTGGACAAGACAGCTCCAGGAACTTGAGATAAGAAGCTATCTAAATTGTGTTGTAATTCTGGCCAGTATTATCATCATAAACTTGGTTAGAATGAGGTTTTCGAGTATGATACACATTAATCTCCAGTCAAATTGGTGAGTGATATTAAGATATATTCTCCTTCTGTTATATAAATGTGTATAAGTATCATTAATTTTAATATACAGTCCACCAATTTTTATATTTACCAGAATTCCTGGTGTGTATGCACATTTCATTTGTAATTATAGGTCTAGAGCAACTTGTGGACATGACAGTTGTAGGTATCGAAGGGGGACATTTTTGTGACCTAGGTGTCCCAAATTCCTACTTATCTAAGTAACTTTGATAAATAATAATTATCTGTGTTACCATTTACTGGTATGTACCGTATGAATTACATCCAGATAAATGCAATTTTCAACAAGTTCCTTGGCTTCTTGACGGTATTTAACGACAGCTCCTTTCCCTCTTAACGGTGTTAAACTACGGCTTTTGGAGAGTATTAGTCTACAGCTTCTGAGAGTGTTATTCTACAGCTTCTGTAGGGTATTAAAGCAAGGTTTCTGTAGAGGATCGTGTGCCTCTTGAAATTACTTATCTCCACCTCATGAAGCCTCTATGAAAAAATTAATTAGCAATAGCTCCTATGTCACTTGCAAGAGTTGCATGGTGGCTACTTTGCCTCTTGAAAAATAGTGGGGACGGATTATGTGATGCAGAAGATTCTGTTTTTTTTTTTTTTTTTTTTTTTTTTAACACGCTGATCGTCTCCCACCGAGGCAGAGTGATCCGAGAAAAACACTTTCAATATCATTCACTCTATCTTTTTCCTGCCATATCTACATTTATTTACTATAAATACATTATGACGAAGAAAAAAATTAGATTGACAGATTTGTTTCTTAGAATTTGGTTTAATTTACTTAACTGACTGTCAAGTGTTAGATAATAATAACATCTAAACATCAAATAAGAATTGTGCAAGAATAACAGTGTGCAAGTCGAAAGGAATATAATATTATCTTTATATTCTTAGCTCGATCTACAAACTCCTTAGTGATCTAATAGAAAGGTATGAAAACCTTAATTTTTTTTAAGAATTTAATACACCTCTAGAACCTAAATAAATTACAAAACAGAGTTTTTAACCAATATTCAGAGGCGTTCTTAAGTTATCGTACAGAAGCGAATATCTAAAGATTCTTAATGAAAATAAAATTATCACGTTTACGAACCAAAGTAAATTTGCACCTCCCAGATTATAATACACCATTATTGGGAGTTTGAAACCGATCAGAAATGCGATTCCGGGTTTTTAAGACAAATCCGGTGACGAAGAGAAAGCTGGTAGGGGTCCACAGGAAGTAGATCCCTGTCAGCCATCCCAAGAAAGATACCTATATGCCTTCCCCACAGATACCTAGCTTTCTTTCCTACAAGGATACCTTGATGTCCAAGCGCTGAGTACCGACAGTCAAAGAGTGTGACGTCTAGAGCGGTGAACCTTTTAAAAAATTTACTTGTTTATGCAACATATATTTGGATTCCACGCAGATTTCTCTCTTCAGGTGCCAGACCAGGAGTCGGCCTGATCCAAATGACCGACCCCGGCTTAGGCCATAAGCTGCTCGGCAAGAGGCGTAAGCTTGGGTTAACAAGAGACTGGCTAACAGCAGCAGCGAAAAGATTTGATTTACAGAAAAGTCACGCTCTAGATATAGAACGGAAAATGATTTCTCTATGTTTAATGTATTTGACAAATTGGTCCTTGCATGACTCAGTAGCAACGTAATTTTTTCCTGCAAGTCGCCAGCATTTAAAGACATAAGCAGTTAAAATGAGATATTTTCAAGTCGTAACTTACTATAAAAATGAGTAAATTTACTTTTGTAAATTTTAAGTAATTTGATCTTGGCATTTTAATTTATTAAATAGTAAATATTTTAATTATTTTTAAAATATAATTAACGAATTTGCATCTACATGGTTCATTAACAATCCAAAAATAGATTTTTCTTAAGTTGCGCTAGCGTTGACAGAGTGAAACATTAATAAAAGTTTTCAATAAAGTGACAAATTAACCCCTCCAAGAACCGCATGGAAAAATTAAGGGGATAGTGACAAACATCAAATGGTATCCCCTTGCAAAGGATACCTAGCATAAAGCACGAAACAGTAACGAGCTTGACTACATGTAGTCCCTAAAGTTGGAAATATAAACACAAATGCAGTATAATGTGATCCTTTATTGACAACGTTTCACCCACACAGTGGGCTTTTTCAAGTCACACACGGATCTACCTGGGGTTGGAAGGTACGAGAGTATTTATAGGCATGTTCAGAATGTTGAGGTCAGGTGGAGAATGCTGCATCTGATGATCTACCGGGTGGGGTTATAGAGTCTTGGGTAGCTTGGCAGGGGTATTGGACAAGTTGTGAGTAGACCTTCTGCAGTGTTCTATGTTCTTATGTGGGATAGCGATGAAGAAGTTTCTTGGCGAGTGGTTCAGCTATGTTATAGAAGCCATTGTTCTGGTTGAAATTGTTGGTTGTAGAGATGAGCGATGATTCCAGGATTCTTCTGTATTGAGTGTTGTCTTCTGTGGCTATAAGTCTTGAGTTTCTGTAGTTAATTAAATGGTTGTGTGAATTGCGATGTTGTACACAGGCATTCCTTGTATCGTCACTCCTGCTTGCATATTGGTGTTCTGAGACCTCCAAACACGTATTTCAGAACACCAATATGCAAGCAGGACTGACGATACAAGGAATGTCTGTGTACAACATCGCAATTCACACAACCATTTAATTAACTACAGAAACTCAAGACTTATAGCCACAGAAGACAACACTCAATACAGAAGAATCCTGGAATCATCGTTCATCTCTACAACCAACAATTTCAACCAGAACAATGGCTTCTATAACATAGCTGAACCACTCGCCAAGAAACTTCTTCATCGTTATCCCACATAAGAACATAGAACACTGCAGAAGGTCTACTCACAACTTGTCCAATACCCCTGCCAAGCTACCCAAGACTCTATAACCCCACCCGGTAGATCATCAGATGCAGCATTCTCCACCTGACCTCAACATTCTGAACATGCCTATAAATACTCTCGTACCTTCCAACCCCAGGTAGATCCGTGTGTGACTTGAAAAAGCCCACTGTGTGGGTGAAACGTTGTCAATAAAGGATCACATTATACTGCATTTGTGTTTATATTTCCATTGTGTCGGTATTTTATACCATTTATTTCCATCCAGTCCCTAAAGTTACTGATAAAACAGAGTTGTGCAGACGAGTTTCAAAGAATCATCATATCATCATTACATGATGCATTCGAACTAATTTGGAAGAAATAAACTAAAACTCTACCTAATTCATTGATCCATCACAACTAACCTAGACTTTGGAGAGGAAACTTTAGACGATGTTTCTGTCCGTTATGGGGCTATTATCAAGTCATCATGACTTGTTAACCAAATTTAGCTTTTTACCCAGTTCAGAAAGCCAATTAGTAGTTTAAGCTAAATTTGATGTGCTGATCAAACATCTGAACTAGTTTATTCTTTCCCAAGTATTTTTAAATCTTAGGGTTATTTTGCTGTTTAAGGTTGAAGATCCATTTATGTTAACTATCACAGGCATTTTATTATGCATTGATCGTAAGTGCTATGAATGCAATGTAAAAAAGAAGTAAGGGTTGAGATAAAGATAATGTCAAGTCACAAGTGTTCTGAAGTTTTGCACTTGACTACTACCACCATTATACCACAACCTCCTCTTGTTCTACTCCCTGACCCGCCCCCGTCTCGTATATTTACTGGCTTCATTTCCTTCGCGCTTTGACCAGTTAATGGACCAAAACGTCTTCATAAGTTTCATTCTCCCATGTATGTGTTGTGTATTGCTCCTGTCACAGTAGCGAGTGTTTTTTTTTTTCCACTTGTGTTCAGTATCGCTCTCCCTCACTAGTGTCCAGAAAACTGATCGTCAGGATTCCCCGATACTTCTTCTCCATGATGGTTTGATCTGTCTTGGTAAAATCGTTCATCATGGGGTTGCCACAGAAACTGCGCGTGTTGAAGCAACACTAAATACAGATTTAAATTCAGCGTCCCAAAATTAGAAACATGTTTTTATACGTGAACTGAAACCGTTGGCAGGTACGACGTCCAGGTTCGAGACTGATCTGGACGTCCTTCAAAATTTTCTCCCAAAAGTGTGCATTAGACTTACCTAGTTTAGGAAATAAAAAAAGGCACAATACCGTGACTGGAACGATACACAAATAACCCGCACATAAAAGAGAGAAGCTTACGACGACGTTTCGGTCCGACTCGGACCATTTACAAAGTCACACCAACCAGAAGTGGAGCAGGACGGCTATATATAGGCAGGAAGAGGTGGTGGTAGTAGTAGTAGTAGTAGTACAAGAATGGTATATAATACAGACAAGATGAAATTAAGACACATGCGCAATACACGGGCATCTCTATCGTAGACGCTTCGCCATCCAGCCAGCCACTGGATGGCGAAACGTCCACAACAAAGACACCCAGACGCCGCACATGTGTCTTAATTTCATCAGTAGTAGTAGTAGTAGTAGTAGTAGTAGTAGCAGTAGTAGTAGTAGTAGAAGAGGTAGTAGTAGTGGTAGTGGTAAAAGTGGGGAATAAGGAGGACGAGCCAGTCAAATACAATGGACCCCGCAGTTAAGCGTCATAGTCTCTCCAACTTTTTTAATGTTCTTCCCTCTTTTAAACCCCTCTTTCGATCTAATGAGGCTGCTCTTATTGCTACTAGGCGTCGTAAGAATCAGCTTCGCTTCCTACGTGACTGTCTTGCTGTACAAGTTCTGCCCCCTTCCTTCTCCCACTTCCTGAAAACCAACCCACTGGGCACTCCCTTTCCTGATCATGCCCGTCTCCTACTTCAACAGCTCATTCTTTCTACTAAATCACAGGTTGAAGATGCCTTCTTTACTTTCCGTCAACGTTAACGTGCTCTCTTTGCGGCTCTACCACAGGATCTCTGTAACCTTCTCTCTACCATTGCCTTTGACACTGCTCCCCTGAATACACAAATTCATTCTTCCAAATTACAGAATAAACTTCAACGCCTCATCTCAGCTAGCCCTTGATCTAAATTCTCCCTCACTGACTGTGTTACTAACCTGTCTTCTGTCTCACTCTCTCAGTATGAGCTTGAACTTCTTGGTTTTGGTCTTTCCTTTGCCACTTCGCCTACTCCTCGTGCTGGTATTTCCCTAATAGCTCTTTTGATTCCTTTCGTCAATCTCGCTCCCGTAATCTTCCTGACTTGTCCACTTTCCGTGGCGCTCTCCTTCCTGCTCTTGTTAGTCTGTTTTCTAAGAATCACCACCTTCCACGCCGTTACCAACTTGCTCTTTCTTCTCTTAAATCTAACACTAACATTGTCATACTATCTTCTGACAAAGGTAATTCGGTAGTTATCCTTGATCGCGAGGATTACCTCCGTAAAGCTGATGTCTTGCTCTCTGACTCACGTACCTACACTCCTCTCGTTTCCAACCCTCTTGATCGCATCAAGAGAACTTTCAACAAGAAACTTAGGACTCTCTCCGACCTCTGTCCTCCTGACTTTGACCTTGTTCAACGGTTTCGTTTCATCTGTCCCTCTCTTCCCTATTTCTATGGCCTTCCCAAAACTCATAAACCTGATATTCCTCTTCGTCCTATCATATCCTCTAGAGGTTCTGTCTCTTATTCTCTTGCTTCTTGGCTGGCCAAAACCCTCACTCCCTTTCTTGGCACTTTTTCTCCTGCCCACCTCCGTCACTCTCAAGACTTCATTGTACGGGTTCGCTCTCTCCAAACCTGTAAGATGCTTAGTCTTGACGTTGAGTCCCTCTTCACCAATGTCCCTCTTGATGATGTCCTTGATTTCCTTAGAGAGAAGGCCCATGAAGGGTTTCTACATCTCCCTATACCTACTGATGTCTTTCTTGATCTTATCCGCCTCTGTGTGGACTAATTCCTTTTCCTTCCAAGGGAAATATTATTCTCAAACCTTCGGTGTCGCTATGTGCTCTCCTCTCTCTCCTGTCCTTGCTAATCTATACATGGAATACTTCGAGACTGTTCTTCCTACCCTCGATGTGCAACCTTCACTCTGGCTCCGCTATGTGCATGACATCTTTGCTCTGTGGCCTCATGACTCCAGTCTCTTCCAACCTTTTCTTGAAGCTCTTAATAATCTTGCCCCCTCCATTAAGTTTAAAGCTGAATGGGAATCTAATTCCTTGCTTCCTTTCCTTGATGTCCATGTCCACCGCTCAGATACAGGTTTTTCCTTTTCCGTTTACCGAAAACCTATGAACAGTGGCATGTACATTCACTACTTTTCCTATCATGCTTCCCCTGTCAAGAAAAGTGTTCTTATCTCCCTCTTTCTCCGTGCCCTCCGCATCTCTGATCCTCAGTTCCTTCCAGCAGAAATTTCCATTCTTCATAATTCGTTTTCCCGTCTTGGCTACCCTTCCCATTTTATAGACTCTGCCCTCTCACGTGCTAAACGCAATTTCTTCTCTCCCAAACTCTCTACTCCTGGGAACTCTTCTATCCTCTGCCTTCCCTACATTTCCGGTCTTTCTAATCTCAACAATTCTCTCCGTCCCTTAGACATCAAGCTTGCCTTCCGCCAGACTAACACTTCGCACTAATCTCGTTCATACCTCTCCTCCCTCTACAGATTGTAGATGAATGGCTCAAAGAACCGACATGTTAAATTAGACACATGTGCAACTCTTGGGTATCTTTACAGATGTTCCTGGTGTCTACTCTATTTCTTGCTCCTCCTGTCCTCTTCAATACTTCGGAGAAACTGGTCGATCTCTTTCTGACAGACTTAGGGAGCACAAAAATAGCGTTAGGCTTGCCGACACTAACAATGCTCTTTTCTGTCACGTCAGAGATCATAGCCATCCTATTGACTGGTCTTCCGCTAAAACTGTCTTCCCTACTTCCAACTCGAACAGTCGCCATCTAGTTGAATCCTCTCTAATACACAACTTTCCTTGTATAAATCTTAGCCCTGGCTTCGTCTCTGTAAATGCCTTCCTCTCCCACTACATTGTAAAATGCTCCAAACTTCAGAACACCCGTGACTTAACCTGACTCCTCATTTTTTCTTATTCTTTTTCTTCTTCTCCCTCTTCCCCTTTCCTCTTTCCTTTTTCTCCTCTGGGTTGTCTTTCTCTCTTCTGTCTCATGTTTCTGTTCCTTCTTCATTTATTTCACCACTTCCTCTTTCACGCACCTCTGTGCGCTTGCTCTCCCTCTGTGGGCACCTAGCTCCCTTGCAGTGCTCCCCTTCCTTTGTATTTTACTGGCTCGTCCTCCTTATTCCCCACTTCTACCACTACCACTACTACTACCTCTTCTACTACTACTACTACTACTACTGATGAAATTAAGACACATGTGCGGCGTCTGGGTGTCTTTGTTGTGGACGTTTCGCCATCCAGTGGCTGGCTGGATGGCGAAGCGTCTACAATAGAGATGCCCGGGTGTTGCGCATGTGTCTTAATTTCATCTTGTCGGTATTATATACCATTCTTGTACTACTACAACTACTACCACCACCTCTCCCTGCCTATATATAGCCGTCCTGCTCCACTTCTGGTTGGTGTGACTTTGTAAATGGTCCAAGTCGGACCGAAACGTCGTCGTAAGCTTCTCTCTTTTATGTGCGGGTTATTTGTGTCTAGTTCAGGAAAGTATACTTTGACTTATGCAAAATTTGCTCTTCTCTGCATCCCCCTGACAATGTGTTTATGTGGCCAGTGTTGAATAAAAGTCTCATAAGTGAAACAATTGTCTTCCAAAAGTGCGGAACGTAAACGTAATAAATGTATTGTTAGTTTTTATTGTGCCTTTTAGCTAAATTTGTCATTCTGTCGATATTGGTCTGTGGACAGTGGTGAACCAAGGTTCCTTACCGGAGATTTTCCTCTTCAATGGCAATCAAATAAGTGCTAGGACTATACAGTGTATCAACAAGTCTCAAAAATAAATCCATAGATGATAAACTCAATGCACAAAGTAAAATTTTATTTTTATAATGTAATATATTTTTCGAAAAAATAACCATGCCTGGTTTCACATAGTGGCCCCTGACACCCAGGCACCGGCACTGATCTATGCACTGCCTCAAGTTTTTTCTTTTTTTATCACTGAAAAAAAAGTGGAGGTACCTGGAAACACCAATGTGATGATCAAAAGTATATTTACTCCCACGGCAACGAAACTGCGGCCTTTTACACTCAGTCTCTTTGTGGTAAAGGACGCACTCCTCGTCAGCCCAGTAAACTCGTTGTACAGCAAATTAAAAGTCCACCGAAGTAAAATTCATGAAATAACTGGGTGATTCGGTTGTTGCGCAGTCCGAGAGAAATAAACCTGCATTGTATATCCCAGGCCTCTGTATGTCAGTGGATGTGAAAAGACTCGTTTGAATGCAGCATTAATTTCTAATGCAATTAAGTATTAGCGTAGAAGATTTGCAGTATATCTGATTTGGTATTTACAGGTTATCACATGCACACTAATATCACTATTTTAATACAAATGGCAAATTTAGGACATGCACAGACCTAAATTAATTTATTCTTTTCACTAAGAAACAACAGCTTTGAAGGTAAATTGATATGAAATACTCTCACTATGTGAGTGACCAATCCTAAATTACACAAAAGCATTAAATTTTATGCTGCTCAGAATTTGATTTATCAGGTTCTCGGTGTTGGAGGGTGAAGGCAATTGTTTGATAAAGCACTCAAATATTTTAGTATAAAAATAACTTACCATTTTCCTCACTTCTTTCATAAAAAAAGGCAAATTAGGATCAAAACAAAAAAAAATAAGAATTTTCTGTACTAAGATTGCCAGCATTTATGATTTATGTAGGAAAGCATGCATGTAATTAAGCAAGTTCTGTTTTATAAATATTACATAGATTTAACATAGGATAACCCAATAAAATACTGCGATTTATTTCTGATCAGAAGACATTCTCTCCAGCTGCAATACAAATACAGATGTGATTGATAAAACTGGAATATTTAACATTACGAAACCTAAATTCAAGACAAAGCTTTCCTTGAGGAAAACATCGTCACCAAAAGTTTAAAGCTGACCGGAAGAGGCATTCTTCAGTTATTGCACAGAAGTCAATAAAATATAGAAGAGAAGAAATTCTTCATCAGTAATGGGAGGCATTCAGATTCGATCTAATGAAGAAGTCAAGTCTAGTTCCTTAGATCAAGAGCCCCTCATCATAATCAAGGCAGAATAGTAGGAGCACCAGTGTTGAAATTCTGAAGCCCCCTACTGGAGGTTTCTCTATAGTTGTCACAGGAAAACTCCATTGGACACCCACGTGTGCAACTAGTGTCAGGAATCTTGTCCTAGTTTCAGAACACCAAGCATTGAAACTTGAAGCTTGCCGAATAAGGAGTTCTCGAGCTAAACGAATATTCTGGATTTTTTTTTAATGTTACCGAGAATGTTTCAGAAATAGGAAAGTGTCTTCGTTAAATTTGAAATGAAACTAAAACATCAAATTTTTAATTTGTTTTCATTTCAGATTTACATTATACTTCAAATTCTTTACAACAGCAAGAAAAAATAGTTGTCTCTTGGGAAATAATTGAATAAAACAGGCTAATTTACGAAACTCAGAGTGAACGCACTCTCTCTTTACCTTCCCTTCTTGCTGATGGACCCTCCTTTAATCCTGACTCTCTTATTGACTTCTTGACAACGACTGATTTACTCCACAAACTCTGATGATACTTTTCGCACTCCCCTCAGCCCTTTCTAGTTCAGTCTCTTGCTTCCCTTTACCCTTTCACCATCCACTACCCCGCTGTTATCCGTAACCTATTACTCATCCATCTCCCTTTTGCCACCTGATGCCCTCGCTTCCTTCCTGCCCTGCAGCGCTGTATAGTCCTTGTGGCTTAGCGCTTCTTTTTGATTATAATAATAATAATAATCAGAGTGAACGCCAAACTTCCTGTCTGTAAAACTCTCGAACGGCGAAAATTTGAAGCCGATCGGAATAAAGAATCGTCTAGGAATTTCTCATTCCATCTATTCCAAATAGAGTAATTTATGTAATAATTCAAATTTATGCTATGTAGTCTCATGACGTAAGATCTTATAGACTTATCAATAATATTTTCAAGGTGATCAAAAGGTTTTAGTATTTTAATCTAAGTGAACCATTCGGTTGGTAGCGCAATCAGTTCATACATATTGAGTGTCCGTGGTTCGATTCCCGATACTGGTGGAAACATCGGGCGCGTTTTCTTAAGACAACTTCTGTCCCTGTTTACCTAGCAGTAAGTAGATACCTGAGTGTTAGAAGAAAGACTGGTGTGGGTCGCATCCTGGAGACAAAAATTGACCTAAGTTACCAGAAATGTTCTGCATAACCAGGGGCTTTCTATATAGTATGTCACTTACGTCAGCTATGGTCTGTATAAGTTATATCATGTAGTTGTAGTAATAAAGTTTGTTATTATTATTATTATTATTATTTTGACGACACCGTAGACCTTGCTTGCAGGAACCCACGGTAGTGGTAAAAATTGGAAGCAAATCAGGTAAGATAGTCTCCAGTTATGAAACTGATTCTGCCGCTTCCCAATTTTTTAACTATTTTCCCGAAGTGACAAATTTGCCAGCAGACAAAACTTAACGGGTTTTTTTCCTGGCTGTAAGATGCATCAGCTGTTAAATATTTAAGCCATTAAGAAGAGGTATATTGAAATTGACTTTACATGAATTAAACGGAATAATAGTTTTAAACATAATGAGTAAATCTGTTTCTACATTTTACTCCGTCGTTGAATTATGAGGCTCCTTCTGTGAAGGTTTGAAGCTTCTCCTCTCAGGATTTTAGTAGTGTCATGTTTGTATATATCCATAAATTATAAAAAATTCTTGCTCCTTGGCAATATTTTCATAAATTTTGTTTTACCTGTGTGTATGATAAGTCATCTGAGAGACGAATATTCCCATTAAATAAAACATCCAACGCTGCTGAAATATACACCCAGAAACTCAGATACTACTGAATAAATATTAGAATACTAGATATTAGAATGTTCGACGTTATCCTAAACGCCCCGTTAAACTCTTGTGGCTCAGGTTCTTAGATTTCATTACCTGATGTGCGAAAGCCATCCATTATGATTATCTATGACAGGAAAGTTTAGCTTGCTCTTGTTCCACTACGTAACTGTCACACAGAAGAGGGTATGCTCCTCTCTTACGTGCGGGTTATTCGTGTGTTGTGTAACACATGTATTCCATAAAATTGAATAAAATAACTTATCGCACTCCCCAGAAACTCTTCCCACTTAACCTCTTGCTCTCAAACTCCATCATCCTCGGGTGTCCCGTGGCTCGGCTGACAGAGCACTCAGCTCACATGCTGAGGCGCCATGGCTCTATTCCCGGCACGGATGAAACGCTAGGTATGTTTCCTTACACCTGCTGCCTTTATACACCTAGAAGTAAGCAGGTACTTGGATAGTAGTCGACTGATGAGAGTCACGTCCCAGGAGCTGAAAATATACCTTAAATAAGGTTGAGCTTAATTACAGGCTCCTAGCCTGTAAAACTGATGTGTTAAAAATATGATCTGTGTGTGCTCTCTTTTCCTCTCCGCCCAGTCTCTTCTCTCTTTTCTCGCCCTTCAATCCGACTCCATTCGTTTTACTCCGTCACACACATTTGTCTTCCTACCTCTCCTTCCTTCTCCACCAGCCTTTCCACCAACCTCTCCTTTCCTTTCCACCCACTTCTTTCCTCTTCACCAGCCTCTTAATCCCTTCAAACGAGCCTCTCCTTTATTCTCCACCAACCTCTTCGCTCCACCTCTGCCTCTCCTTGCACCAGCATTTATTCTCCTCCAGAATTTCCTCTCCGCCATATTAATCTGGTGTTTACTCGCTGCATCTCTCGACGGAGCGGCAGCATCAATGCCCCACGTTACTCCAACAACTTGAAAAGATTATGATTGATGGTCGAGATGGCAGGTAATATTACGATGATCTCCTTCCCAAAGAGTTTACCCATGGAAGTGCAATGATTTTCGAGATAATTTTGCGAGTGATGGTTAGTTATTCAGGGGGCGTTAGTGATCCTTTGCTACAGTGATCTTATAAAGTGAAGTGGTCTTGAGCCTAGCTCCTGGCTATGTGATTTTAGATTGATTTATAATGTTTAAGGTCTACTGATTAAATGAGTGGTCTTTAAGGCTGTAGCCTGGATTTTACCAGTGAAGAATACTTTAATCTCTAATAAATGGATTACCGATAAATCTTAATGTAAATTCCCGAGTGATCTTTGTATCCTGGCTTCACCAGAATCATCTTCGTGGTTACTTGTTCCCAGGTAACGTTTCTGTAGTTATTATAGATTAAAGACTTTCACCCTATGTTTTATCAATTGCTTAGTAAAGTCATTATTTTTTATTTAGTAGTATAAATAATTATGTGTTCCCTAAGATGTATAATCGTAAATTATTTGGGTAATGCAGATAATTTCCAGTAATGTTGATTTATTATGGGGTTCACCCGTATAGTAGACTCGCTTTGGGTTCACCGCACATGTAGACAGAATGGGTTTACCAGTAATGTAGACCCATTAAATAGTGATGCTCCACTTACGTATTTTCACGTACCTGAAGGATATTTAAAGGACGCTTCCGGTTGTTAACTCCCTCACGGCCCGGTCATAGACCAGTCCATTCAGTGGATCAACCAGGCTGTTACTGTTGGCCGCATATAGTCCAGCGTACGAATCACAGCCTGGCTGGTCGGGAATTAATCTGAGGACAACAAAAAAGGCACAATACCGTGACTGGAACAATACACAAATTACCTGCACATGTGACTTTGTAAATGATCCAAGTCGGACCGAACCGTCGTCGTTAGCTCCTCTCTTTTATGTGCAGGTTATTTGTGTAATAACCCGTGGCTGAAGACAGCCACGGGTTTGGCGACAATTCCTTACGTGTTTACCATTTATGTCAACTTAATATGGGTTCTCCACTAATGTAGATCTGATAGGGATTTCCAGTAATGTAGACGCACCAAGTATCCTCCAGTTTGTAGCTCTGGTGTTCAGTATCGTGAGCATAGTGCAGATTCTGTAGTAATGTTGACCAGACACACAATATCTAAGACTCGCAGATTACATATAAATATTTTAACATTTAATATATAAGACTATGTTAGACTAGCGGCATTTACCTATATGAGGGCAATGGTATGTAAGATTTCTTATATTTAATTAAAGGAAGGGACATCAGCAATAGACCAGCTTATAAACCTTATTAGGTGCTTGATAAGTAGGTTTTTTTTTATTACTGTACCTTTTTTTTTTTTTGTTAAGTAAAGACTAGGAAGGCGTGAAAGTATAAATTTATTCCTCCGAGCTCTATAAAGTTCATCTGAATGTACAGTTAATAAGCATTAAGAATGGAGTCAAACAGATTATTATTATTATTATTATTATAATCAAAAAGAAGCGCTAAGCCACAAGGGCTATACAGCAGGAGTCAAACAGAAAAAAAAAAAAAGATCAAGAAACTGAGTAAATAAATTTCTTCAGATGTGTATTGATTTCATTTTTATCTTCTTATGGGATCTCTGAGGCAGAGGTTTTTCTTTTAACTTTCTCCAAATCATTATCAAACTTGATGGCTGGCAGCTAATCGGAAGGATAGATAAACTAAGATTGGGTTTGAATTTTTCAATTTGTAAATCTTTTTTAACTTAACAGATATAGTTCAAACGTTTTTTTCTGCAAAGCAAGAAAAGTCTCATCGATGTCGTTTATCGTCGGTTCAGAACAAGAAACAGTGTACTACATTGATAAATTAAATACTTGTGTAACATATGGGTATCTTTATTCTGGAAATGTTCAGTCACACAGAGGTTTCTTCAGTCCAGTGCAGAAAAAGGTGGAAGATGAATAGAAGTTTAAGGTAATTAGTCCCTCATCCTGGAGTCGATGTGTCCAATCAGAGTTTTGTGAAGATTGATGGACTGAATACATCGACTCCAAGCTGCTGATGGACTGATTACCTCAAATTCCTAATCATCTTCCACCTTGATCTGCATTAGACTGAAGAAGTCACGGTGTGGCGAAACGTTTCCAGAATAAAGATACCCAAATGTTGCAAAAGTGAGTCATTTATCAAATTGTATCTCATCATTCTACCCTGAATAGAAACTACTGCTTTTTGCAGAGAGTTTCAGTGTTCCCCAACTAGCTTGGAAACGTTCTGTTGTCTGCCTTGTATGAGTACGTTAGCCACATTCAAAAAAGTTTAGGAAGCCTTCCTCTAAAAATTTATTATCATATACATGTGTGAGGCTAAGTTGTTCAGTTAGAAGAGAGAAAATGGTTTCTCTGTACGGGGAAAAAAATGTTCAAGAGATTTTGCAAATATTTAGCATCCTAATATTTAAATGAAATGGTCGGTCCTTAGTTTCTGTTTGCATTTCTTCAGGGAATGATAGGAGTTTCACCTCTGAGATTTGATGGCGAATTTAATTAAATTTACCTTGCCTAAAACACTCTCCATGACATAACACAACTCTAATATCTTGCTACATAATGATTTTTGTTGAATAATGCTGAGTAGTTTGACACAATCATCCCCATCTTCCTTTGCAAGCTAACGTCACTTTACTGTCAAGTCATACTGTACCTCTAGTACCGTCAGTAAAATACAGGAACACTTTTGAAATCCACCACATTTCCTTGCATTGTTATTGATTTAAGAACACAAAACACTCATGGGTCATACAGCACTACGGTGTTAGTGGAAGTTGGGGCTAGTAGATAGGTGAAATAGTAATCAAAATTGGTGTAAAAGCTGTCTCTCCAGGAAAAAAAGACTTACACAGTATGTCTTCGTCAAAATTAGGGCTTTTTTTTTTGATAGAAGGGCAGGAAGAGTGAGCACACCTGGGTATTGTATGTGTCTAAAGGGCATTGTGCTTTCTGATACTTAAGGCAGTGTATTCAAATGTGTTCGACTGACAGTGTAACCTGGTAATTCAGGCAAAGTCTCTCCAAACATCTGTGAAGTTTCCGCTCATGAGGCGTGTGTGCCCAATTTACAATCGTGCGAAAATGCTTCCTAACATCCGACAACAATGGAAATAAGACCAAGCACTTAATTATTTATTAAAGCGGTAATTTGTTTCAACATGGATCAATGCTGTTGTCAGCGATTACAAAGTCGCTGTTTCCAGTGATTGCAAAACCGTTGATAATTTATTGCAATGTAATAAGAGCAAGGGACCTCTTTGCCGAAGAATAGTAAGTCGTAAATGGCATATTGAGTTGTCAAATCTACATTTTCATTACAATGGTTACGCGAGTCCGGGGACTCCGCAGAAAACCCTTTCTTTGTGCTTGTATGGAATACAGTGTAACTAGAGTTGTATACTGAATATTATGAGACGTGTGAAATGGTATTATTGAATATCCTATAAAACTCACTGGGAGTCGGACGCAGTAAGAAAAGAAGGAATAGATATAGATGCATTGAGTATGAAAACGGTAAGTATTGCATTTAATTCTGTTGACTCTACTGTCATTTGATTACTTTGTTTGGGAAAACAGGCGCATACCTCACTTCATCCAAGGATTTAGAGGCATCAATCTACACTTCTTTAACATGTGAATGTGCCTGAAAATGTTCAAGGAAAATGAATAGGTCTTCGTAGTAGGTTATGGCTGGCTCTCCGCTTGCACGCGGAAAGCCAGCCATAATCCATGGGACATCCCAGCGAGGTAGGGAAAAATCTGATAGGGTGATCATACAGGGATGGAAAAATAATGGGAAATACTAAAGATCGCACACAGTGAGGGTAGTTATAAATGGGGTCGATGATTAAGAAAAGTGAAACTCATTACCTTCTGTGATTATTGTGTGAGAAAGAGGATCGAGAAGGTCATGATAAGGAAAATAACAAAGTCAGTGGGTGTCAGAGCAGTCTTTTAAAGAAATATTTTTGCTTCTGTTCTAAGTCTTTTCACTGAGGAGGCTAGAAAAGCTTGCGACTATCCCACGAGGATGAATGAAGTCAAGTTTAATGAGAGTAGCCGACAAAGTTGTGGAATAAATACACTTGGTTTCAGTAATCTAGCTTAGACAAGATCAGGGCTGCTTGAACTCGAAAAAATGTTTGTTTGTTAACTCCCCACAAAATGGGCAAAATTTCTAGGAAATTTAGCGACTAAGACAGACAGACATCTGGGAGGTGATGCGAGGTCTCACGACATTCGAGCTTTGAAGTGGAGGCCAAAGAATTAAAGCATTTCCATTTCTAGAAAAGGGAAACCAAACAGGTGTAAAATGGAGGTGACAGGGCGTTGCGTTAAAGTAACTGAATTTTTCTTTAAGCAGTTGGAAAACTGGAAGTCATGGGGAAGTAAACATGGTGGTAGCAGAATCGACAGCAAATTGGAAAATCTTCGCTAGTTCCCTACAATCCAAGCCTGCGTCGTGATTGAAAAGTCGTCAACATATGAAAATTACTAAATAACTGCCTGAAAAACTGAGGTAATACTTTTTATAGCTATCAGAAAAAATGTAATCGTAAGGACGCAGCTTTTTGGAACAACTTCTGCCTGTATATGGTTTGGGAAAAAATGTTATTTACACGAACGCTAGAGTGTCTCCTGGCAGAAAATATGAATAAAATAAAGGTATACAGTACCGACAAGTTAAGATATATGTGTAACAGTTAGGTGTTTCGCCTACATAAGAGGCTTCTTCTCTCAAATACAGAGGAGCTCTGGAGGCAGCAGAATCAGTGATGTAAAAATGATGTAATCAGTCCATTACCCTCGAAGACGTAGTTTTGAGGTGGTCAATCCTTCCGCTTGGAGAAGAGTTTTGTACGATAGTCTGGATCAGTGTGAATCAGAAGCATCAGAATAGACTTGTATACTACCAAAGGTGAGGCGAGGAAAATCTTGAAGACGACAGAAGAGGCGGAGCCCACCAGTAGAAGTAAGAATGTAATAATTGAGAGGTATTGTAACAAGCCTACTGGGTAGGTGTCTCTCAAAGCCAACCTTACTTACTCGTCACTTGTGGCCAAGCAATAAAATTGTCGAAGATGTCCACTGTATCAAGATACCGTTGTGATGAAATGTCTGATAGTTGATAAGTGGCAATGTTATATCACTATGAATACCATTACTGTATGCTATGTTAATCTTACTGCATCCTGCCATTATTGACACTTTTATTGTTACTGTTTTTTGTCAAGAAAAATTACATTTGTTAATTTTTAAAACAAATTCAGATAGTCTAACCAGTTACTCTACGAGTTCCCTACCTTCGCAAACTGATAACTGTTATCTACCATATTCTATTTCATCCTGACTAGCAGCAATATTTTGTAGATAAGCTTATATTGACACATTATATTTTCTTTTCATTAAAGTTTATTAATGGATCAGGATGAAGTTAAAGCCAGATGTGATCCATAGCTTTCTTTTGGTCAGTATTTAAGTAGCTCCTGGTTTTTGTTTCTCAGCCGTAGTATTAGGATCGATCCCAGGGCAGGTGATGATGTTAGCCTACTGGTGTGGGTCATATTTGATGCAGTGTTAAAATTCCTTAGACTGGTGCTGGACTTTTAAATTAGCTGAGGAAAAATAATAGCTCATAGCCTATAAATAAAATGGCGTAAAAAAAAATACCTGTTCCAAATTCGAGATAGTCGAAAAAATAAATGGTATCCACTGAAGTCCTTTGCAAGAGAACTTGTTGTTCTTCATAATTTGACAAAATAGTTGATGTCTGAATGTGCACAAACTTCAACAAAGCTTAGGGTTTTAAGAA
>NC_091302.1:14950817-14980817 GCF_038502225.1 Cherax quadricarinatus | reverse complement strand
TGGTCCACACACCCCCTACCTTTCCTAAAGCCTCCTTGTTCATCTGCTATCCTATTCTCCGTCTAACTCTTAATTCTTTCAATAATAATTCTACCATTCACTTTACCAGGTATACTCAACAGACTTATCCCCCTATAATTTTTGCACTCTCTTTTATCCCCTTTGCCTTTATTCAAAGGAACTATGCATGCTCTCTGCCAATCCCTAGGTACCTTACCCTCTTCCATACATTTATTAAATAATTGCACCAACCACTCCAAAACTATATCCCCACCTGCTTTTAACATTTCTATCTTTATCCCATCAATCCCGGCTGCTTTACCCCCTTTCATTTTACCTACTGCCTCATGAACTTCCCCAACACTCACAACTGGTTCTTCCTCACTCCTACAAGATGTTATTCCTCCTTGCCCATATTCACGAAATCACAGCTTCCCTATCTTCAACAACATTTAACAATTCCTCAAAATATTCCCTCCATTTTCCCAATACCTCTAACTCTCCATTTAATAACTCTCCTCTCCTATTTTTAATTGACAAATCCATTTGTTCTCTAGGCTTTCTTAACTTGTTAATCTCACTCCAAAACTTTTTCTTATTTTCAACAAAATTTGTTGATAACATCTCACCCACTCTCTCATTTGCTCTCTTTTTACATTGCTTAACCACTCTCTTAACCTCTCTCTTTTTTTCCATATACTCTTCCCTCCTTGCATCACTTCTACTTTGTAAAAACTTCTCATATGCTAACTTTTTCTCCCTTACTACTCTCTTTACATCATCATTCCACCAATCGCTCCTCTTCCCTCCCGCACCCACTTTCCTGTAACCACAAACTTCTGCTGAACACTCTAACACTACATTTTTAAACCTACCCCATACCTCTTCGACCCCATTGCCTATGCTCTCATTAGCCCATCTATCCTCCAATAGCTGTTTATATCTTACCCTAACTGCCTCCCCTTTTAGTTTATAAACCTTCACCTTTCTCTTTCCTGATGCTTCTATTCTCCTTGTATCTCATCTACCTTTTACTCTCAGTGTAGCTACAACTAGAAAGTGATCTGATATATCTGTGGCCCCTCTATAAACATGCACATCCTGAAGTCTACTCAACAGTCTTTTATCTACCAATACATAATCCAACAAACTACTGTCATTTCGCCCTACATCATATCTTGTATACTTATTTATCCTCTTTTTCTTAAAATATGTATTACCTATAACTAAACCCCTTTCTATACAAAGTTCAATCAATGGGCTCCCATTATCATTTACACCTGGCACCCCAAACTTACCTACCACACCCTCTCTAAAAGTTTCTCCTACTTTAGCATTCAGGTCCCCTACCACAATTACACTCTCACTTGGTTCAAAGGCTCCTATACATTCACTTAACATCTCCCAAAATCTCTCTCTCTCCTCTGCATTCCTCTCTTCTCCAGGTGCATACACGCTTATTATGACCCACTTCT
Organism: Cherax quadricarinatus; assembly: GCF_038502225.1. Lineage (NCBI taxonomy): Eukaryota > Metazoa > Arthropoda > Malacostraca > Decapoda > Parastacidae > Cherax > Cherax quadricarinatus. Next base: position 14,979,342 of record NC_091302.1, on the reverse strand, counting down.
CGCATCCAACCTTTACTTTAATCCACATAATTCTTGAATTTACACATTCATATTCTCTTTTCTCCTTCCATAACTGATCCTTCAACATTTCTGCTACCCCTTCCTTTGCTCTTAACTCTCTCAGATACTCCAGATTTAATCCCATTTATTTCCCCCCACCGAAACTCCCCTACCCCCTTCAGCTTTGTTTCGCTTAGGGCCAGGACATCCAACTTCTTTTCATTCATAACATCAGCAATCATCTGTTTCTTGTCATCCGCACTACATCCACGCACATTCAAGCATCCCAGTTTTATAAAGTTTTTCTTCTTCTCTTTTTTAGTAAATGTCTACAGGAGAAGGGGTTACTAGCCCATTGCTCCCGGCATTTTAGTCGCCTTATACGACACGCATGGCTTACGGAGGAAAGATTCTTTTCTACTTCCCCATGGACAATGGAAGAAATAAAGAAGAACAAGAGCTATTTAGAAAAAGGAGAAAAACCTAGATGTATGTATATATATATGCATGTGCGTGTCTGTGAAGTGTGACCAAAGTGTAAGTAGGAGTAGCAAGATATCCCTGTTATCTAGCGTGTTTATGAGACAGAAAAAGAAACCAGCAATCCTACCATCATGCAAAACAGTTACAGGTTTTTGTTTCACAGTCATCTGGCATGACGGTAGTACTTCCCTGGGTGGTTGCTGTCTACCAACCTACTACCTATTATATATATATATATATATATATATATATATATATATATATATATATATATATATATATATATATATATATATATATATATATGCAAAACAACCACTCTGAAAGAATAGAGAAATTCCAAGCGCTTTCGTGACTACTCACATTATCCTTGATAATGTGAGTAGTCACGAAAGCGCTTGGAATTTCTCTATTCTTTCAGAGTGGTTGTTTTGCTTGATAATATATATATATATATATATATATATATATATATATATATATATATATATATATATATATATATATATATATATATATATAATTATATATATATATATATATATATATATATATATATATATATATATATATATATATATATATATATATATATATATGCAAAACAACCACTCTGAAAGAATAGAGAAATTCCAAGCGCTTTCGTGACTACTCACATTATCCTTGATAATGTGAGTAGTCACGAAAGCGCTTGGAATTTCTCTATTCTTTCAGAGCGGTTGTTTTGCATATTCTGAAATCACCTGTTTACTCTGATCTTATTGCATATATATATATATATATATATATATATATATATATATATATATATATATATATATATATATATATATATATATATAAACCTTTTGTTTTTGGCTTAAATAGCAACGCTCTTCTTGCCGAATAAGGCAAGCGAAAATTTCTGTATGCAGTAATATCGCAAAAATTATTCTGAAACAGAACAAAATATATTTCATTGTGTTTGTTTAGGTTAAATTAAATTGCGTTTGTTACAATGTTCTTTTGGTACAAAATTATTAATTTTTACATTAATATTAATGAAAAAATATTTCTTTAAACGTTTAGAGAAAATTTTAGAAAGAATTTAATTTTGAATGAGTTCTTGATAATTGACCAATTTTACCTATCCGGCACGACATATATATTTTACAGGCGTGTCGTAAAAGGCAACTAAAATGCCGGAAGCAAGGGGCTAGGAAGCCCTTCTTAAGTTTTTTTTTTATTTTTATTATCACACCGGCCGATTCCCACCAAGGCAGGGTGGCCCGAAAAAGAAAAACTTTCACCATCATTCACTCCATCACTGTCTTGCCAGAAGGGTGCTTTACACTACAGTTTTTAAACTGCAACATTAACACCCCTCCTTCAGAGTGCAGGCACTGTACTTCCCATCTCCAGGACTCAAGTCCGGCCTGCCGGTTTCCCTGAATCCCTTCATAAATGTTACTTTGCTCACACTCCAACAGCACGTCAAGTATTAAAAACCATTTGTCTCCATTCACTCCTATCAAACACGCTCACGCATGCCTGCTGGAAGTCCAAGCCCCTCGCACACAAAACCTCCTTTACCCCCTCCCTCCAACCCTTCCTAGGCCGACCCCTACCCCGCCTTCCTTCCACTACAGACTGATACACTCTTGAAGTCATTCTGTTTCGCTCCATTCTCTCTACATGTCCGAACCACCTCAACAACCCTTCCTCAGCCCTCTGGACAACAGTTTTGGTAATCCCGCACCTCCTCCTAACTTCCAAACTACGAATTCTCTGCATTATATTCACACCACACATTGCCCTCAGACATGACATCTCCACTGCCTCCAGCCTTCTCCTCGCTGCAACATTCATCACCCACGCTTCACACCCATATAAGAGCGTTGGTAAAACTATACTCTCATACATTCCCCTCTTTGCCTCCAAGGACAAAGTTCTTTGTCTCCACAGACTCCTAAGTGCACCACTCACTCTTTTTCCCTCATCAATTCTATGATTCACCTCATCTTTCATAGACCCATCCGCTGACACGTCCACTCCCAAATATCTGAATACGTTCACCTCCTCCATACTCTCTCCCTCCAATCTGATATTCAATCTTTCATCACCTAATCTTTTTGTTATCCTCATAACCTTACTCTTTCCTGTATTCACCTTTAATTTTCTTCTTTTGCACACCCTACCAAATTCATCCACCAATCTCTGCAACTTCTCTTCAGAATCTCCCAAGAGCACAGTGTCATCAGCAAAGAGCAGCTGTGACAACTCCCACTTTGTGTGTGATTCTTTATCTTTTAACTCCACGCCTCTTGCCAAGACCCTCGCATTTACTTCTCTTACAACCCCATCTATAAATATATTAAACAACCACGGTGACATCACACATCCTTGTCTAAGGCCTACTTTTACTGGGAAAAAATTTCCCTCTTTCCTACATACTCTAACTTGAGCCTCACTATCCTCGTAAAAACTCTTCACTGCTTTCAGTAACCTACCTCCTACACCATACACTTGCAACATCTGCCACATTGCCCCCCTATCCACCCTGTCATACGCCTTTTCCAAATCCATAAATGCCACAAAGACCTCTTTAGCCTTATCTAAATACTGTTCACTTATATGTTTCACTGTAAACACCTGGTCCACACACCCCCTACCTTTCCTAAAGCCTCCTTGTTCATCTGCTATCCTATTCTCCGTCTTACTCTTAATTCTTTCAATTATAACTCTACCATACACTTTACCAGGTACACTCAACAGACTTATCCCCCTATAATTTTTGCACTCTCTTTTATCCCCTTTGCCTTTATACAAAGGAACTATGCATGCTCTCTGCCAATCCCTAGGTACCTTACCCTCTTCCATACATTTATTAAATAATTGCACCAACCACTCCAAAACTATATCCCCACCTGCTTTTAACATTTCTATCTTTATCCCATCAATCCCGGCTGCCTTACCCCCTTTCATTTTACCTACTGCCTCACGAACTTCCCCCACACTCACAACTGGCTCTTCCTCACTCCTACAAGATGTTATTCCTCCTTGCCCTATACACGAAATCACAGCTTCCCTATCTTCATCAACATTTAACAATTCCTCAAAATATTCCTTCCATCTTCCCAATACCTCTAACTCTCCATTTAATAACTCTCCTCTCCTATTTTTAACTGACAAATCCATTTGTTCTCTAGGCTTTCTTAACTTGTTAATCTCACTCCAAAACTTTTTCTTATTTTCAACAAAATTTGTTGATAACATCTCACCCACTCTCTCATTTGCTCTCTTTTTACATTGCTTCACCACTCTCTTAACTTCTCTCTTTTTCTCCATATACTCTTCCCTCCTTGCATCACTTCTACTTTGTAAAAACTTCTCATATGCTAACTTTTTCTCCCTTACTACTCTCTTTACATCATCATTCCACCAATCGCTCCTCTTCCCTCCTGCACCCACTTTCCTGTAACCACAAACTTCTGCTGAACACTCTAACACTACATTTTTAAACCTACCCCATACCTCTTCGACCCCATTGCCTATGCTCTCATTAGCCCATCTATCCTCCAATAGCTGTTTATATCTTACCCTAACTGCCTCCTCTTTTAGTTTATAAACCTTCACCTCTCTCTTCCCTGATGCTTCTATTCTCCTTGTATCCCATCTACCTTTTACTCTCAGTGTAGCTACAACTAGAAAGTGATCTGATATATCTGTGGCCCCTCTATAAACATGTACATCCTGAAGTCTACTCAACAGTCTTTTATCTACCAATACATAATCCAACAAACTACTGTCATTTCGCCCTACATCATATCGTGTATACTTATTTATCCTCTTTTTCTTAAAATATGTATTACCTATAACTAAACCCCTTTCTATACAAAGTTCAATCAAAGGGCTCCCATTATCATTTACACCTGGCACCCCAAACTTACCTACCACACCCTCTCTAAAAGTTTCTCCTACTTTAGCATTCAAGTCCCCTACCACAATTACTCTCTCACTTGGTTCAAAGGCTCCTATACATTCACTTAACATCTCCCAAAATCTCTCTCTCTCCTCTGCATTCCTCTCTTCTCCAGGTGCATACACGCTTATTATGACCCACTTCTCGCATCCAACCTTTACTTTAATCCACATAATTCTTGAATTTACACATTCATATTCTCTTTTCTCCTTCCATAACTGATCATTTAACATTACTGCTACCCCTTCCTTTGCTCTAACTCTCTCAGATACTCCAGATTTAATCCCATTTATTTCCCCCCACTGAAACTCTCCTACCCCCTTCAGCTTTGTTTCGCTTAGGGCCAGGACATCCAACTTCTTTTCATTCATAACATCAGCAATCATCTGTTTCTTGTCATCCGCACTACATCCACGCACATTTAAGCAACCCAGTTTTATAAAGTTTTTCTTCTTCTCTTTTTTAGTAATTGTATACAGGAGAAGGGGTTACTAGCCCATTGCTCCCGGCATTTTAGTCGCCTCATACGACACGCATGGCTTACGGAGGAAAGATTCTTTTCCACTTCCCCATGGACAATAGAAGAAATAAAAAAGAACAAGAGCTATTTAGAAAAAGGAGAAAAACCTAGATGTATGTATATATATATATGCATGTGTGTGTCTGTGAAGTGTGACCAAAGTGTAAGTAGGGGTAGCAAGATATCCCTGTTATCTTAGCGTGTTTATGAGACAGAAAAAGAAACCAGCAATCCTACCATCATGCAAAACAGTTACAGGTTTTTGTTTCACAGTCATCTGGCAGGACGGTAGTACTTCCCTGGGTGGTTGCTGTCTACCAACCTACTACCTTCTACCTGTCTACTACCTACTACCTTCTTAAGTATAAATTACTAAATTTTAAAAGAGAAACATTAGTTTTTCTCTTTTAGGTCACCTGTCTTGGTGGGATACTGCCGGTGCGCGAGTTTCTGATATCACTTAAGCACACTTCAACCTTTGATAATGTGATAAACTGAGAGAAAACGTTTAATGTTAATTCAGAATATATATAAAATATTTTGGATTACAAGCCTGAGTGGCAACGATAATATATTTATAAAGCGTATTTTCATAATTTGTACGTTGATCTTTATTTACCGCTATTATTAAGTTACTGACACCATACAGCCATTAATATGTTGTGCAAAATAGAATAATTGAATAATTTCATGATACACAAATAACCCGCACATAAAAGAGAGAAGCTTACGACGACGTTTCGGTCCGACTTGGACCATTGACAAAGTGTGACTTTGTCAATGGTCCAAGTCTGACCGTAACGTCGTCGTAAGCTTCTCTCTTTTATGTGCGGGTTATTTGTGTATCGTTCCAGTCACGGTATTGTGCCTTTTTGTTATTTATTTCATGATATATTGAAACTAAGTGATTTGTGATCGCTTTCCCCAAGCTCATCATTAACCTCAAGATTATTAATTAGTGATTCTTTGTAGACAAGAACCAAGTCAAGCAGGTTGTTTCCTCTAGTTGGTTCTGCCACAAAGAGGTAAAAAAAAAAAAAAACTTCAATTTTGGCAAGTAATTCTGCCAAGGCCGAGGAAATGATTACTTCGTTTTTTTGCATATAGTTCTTCAGCATTCCCATTATGCCCTTGAATTTGTATTAGTAAGGCCACTGGTTGGCGAAACGTCTAAAAGTAAAGATGCCCAGAGGTTGCACGTGTCTAATTCTTCATATGGTAGGTATTGTATATGGTTCATATACAAGTTACTCATAATTCTATGTGAGGCTTGAGGCTAGATGCAAGTGCTCTTCAGAAGATGCTACCACGAGTCTACTCATTGTTTACAGGCTTTTCTTAGAAAGCGATTCGCGTTTTGAATTTTTATTTTATAAAGCTAGGCGCTAAACCCATGTGGGTCACTCATAACATGGTAGAGGCTTGAGCCTCCGTTCGTTGAGCGTGAGACTATACTCGCCTAGATGTCACCTCGTTTGGGAAACACTTGCACATTTTACTCCATCGTCCGTCACCCATTTTTATTTCTTTATATACTTCGTATCGCTTCATATTTCAGCATCTACGTGAACTGTTTGTTTTCTTCCATTCAGCAGGCGGTGATATCATCACAAGAAGAAAAACCTGCGTATGAGGCTTTGAATAACGTACTCCAGTCCATTATTCACGTAAATGGGTTTCTGAATGCAGAGGTAATCTGGAGGAATCTGACGCCAGACTGACGCAACCAGCTCACGTAACAGTGGCAACTTTTTAAACTATTTTCCTAACATTTACTAACAGGCTGCCGGCGGCAATTCGAAGATTACCATAAGAATCTCTCCAACCAAAATAGGAAAAAAATGAGATGAAGATGAAGGTGATGAGAAGTAGAAAGAGGAAGAGGAGGAGGAGAACAGGAGAAGGAGAAAAGAAAGAAATAAACAGGAGAGAATGAGTAGAGGAAGAATAAGATAAAAAAAATTTTTTTAGATTAACTAAATTTTATTACATTTTTGAATAATTTCACACATTTGTTTGTCACATTGTATTATATGAAGTAAAAAGGTTCTCGTTGACAAGTCACAATACAGCATCAGATTTCCTAGCTTCATAAACTGGCAATAATATTGGTAAAGTTAGTATTGATATTTACCCCACGATCCAGAAATTATCTACGACAAAATATTGCATGTAAAATTAACTGAGTTATTATGCCAACCTTCTATTTAACTCCGGAGCCACAGTCTTGGGGCACTAGATTCCCACTTTTTTTGTTGTTTTTTTGGTATTTTAACATTGTTATAGAAAATCCTTCATCAAATTAGCTGGTAAGGTAGGAATGGTCACCAGCAGTGATAGTGGCAGCCGCTTTAAGTGGCAAGTGGTTCACAGTTCAGGAAGAAGGAAGATGAGGAGAGTTAACAGAGAAGATGTGAAGGTAGGAAGTCAATTCTCTGTTCTTCAAGACGAGTGTACTTCAGTGGTTAGTGAGGTTGAAGGTACCACTGATTCCCCTGCTAATCAAGGTAAGAATATTTTAATAGTAGGCGATTCTCAGGTAAGATATATGGACCGAGCATTTTGTAACAAAGACAGAAGGGTCAGACAGAGAGAGTGTCTTCCTGGAGCTGGTGTTGGTGACATAGTCAGCAGGTTGGATAATATTATGGCAGGTAATGGGAACAAGTCCATTATCTGTCTTAGTGCTGGGGGTAATGACACTGGGAAGGGCAGGAGACAGGAGCTGCTGGATAAGTACAGGTCAGCCATAGAAGTAGTTAGGTCTAAGGGAGGGATCCCAGTCATATGCAGCATCTTGCCTAGAAAGGGAGTGGGCAATGAATGGATGTCTAGGGCAATTGGTATAAATTGCTGGCTAGACAGGTACTGCAAGCAACTTGCAATCCCATTCATTGATAACTGGGACCTATTCTTTGGCAAACGTGATATGTATGCAAGGGATGGGGTTCATCTCTCTGGGGATGGAGTGGCTGCATTAGCCAATTCAATTGAGAGGGCAGTTGATGACTTGTCTAGGAATTTAAACTGATAGATTATAGAGGTATGGGTGTTTGTGGGGAACAATCAGGCTGCAGCATTAGGGTTAAAAACAGCAGTTATTACCGTGATATCTCAGGGATATGTATGCTGTTATGGGACGAAATTCATAAAGCATCTAGATATGAAAATGTTGAGATAATGGGAGATTTTAACTTCAGACAAATTGATTGGAACAATATGACAGGAAATCTTGAGTCTAGTGACTTTCTCGATTCGGTTCAGGATTGCTTTTTAGAACAGTTTGTGACAGAACCAACTAGAGGAAACAATCTGCTTGATTGGTTCTTACCAACAAAGATTCACTAATTAATAATCTTGAGGTTAATGGTGAGCTTGGGGAAAGTGATCACTAATCACTTAGTTTCAATATATCATGGAATTACCCAGATAACTGCAATCAAATCTCTGTCCCAGATTTTTGCTTGGCCGACTTCATGGGACTGAAAAATTACTGGGTGGGCTAAATTGGGATGTCCTGACTATGGGTCAGGTAGGTGATCTTGGTTGCCAATATGACGTTTTTCAGAGCATAGTACTAGCTGCCCAGACAACTTTTGTTCCGAGTAGGGAAATTAGATCTAACAAAAATGATCCCAAATGGATGAACAATAGATTAAAACATCTCATTGGTCAAAAGAGAGGCATATACAGGCGTATCAAATGAGGGGATGGGCAGTTAAGAAATCAGTATATTCAATTAAAATGAGAAATAAAAAAAAAGAATAAGAAATGCAAAAAGGGTTTATGAAGCTAAGGTCGCAAGGGATTCAAAGACTAACCCAAAAGGGTTCTTTCAGGTATATAGAAGTAAGATTAGGGACAAGATTGGTCCACTTAAGAGTAACTCTGGTCAGATCACTGACAGTGATAAGAATATGTGTGAAATTCTAAATACCTACTTCCTCTCAGTTTTCACCCAGGAAAATACTAGCGATATTCCTGAAATAATAGATTATGCAGAAAAGGATGATAATAAACCATATACGATTGCGGTAACTAGTGACATGGTCCTAAGACAAATAGAGAAACTAAAACCTAACAAATCCCCAGGTCCTGATGAACTGTTTGCAAGGGTGTTAAAGGAATGTAAAGAGGAACTTAGCATATCTTTGGCTAATCTTTTTAACATGTCACTACAAACTGCCATTGTGCCTGATAAGTGGAAAATGGCAAATGTAATACCTATTTACAAGGCATGTGACAGGTCCTTGGCTTCGAACTATAGACCAATAAGCCTTACCTCCATAGTGGGAAAATTTATGGAATCAATAATTGCAGAAGCAATTCGTAGCCATCTTGACAGGCACAGATTGATTAATGAATCTTAACACGGTTTTACAAAGGGGCGTTCCTGTCTTACGAATTTACTAACTTTTTTCACTAAGGTGTTTGAGGAGGAAGATCATGGTAATGAATATGATATTGTGTATATGGACTTCAGTAAGGCTTTCGATAGAGTTCCACACCAGAGGCTATTGAGGAAACTTAGGGCACACGGAGTAGGAGGAGAAATTTTTTCCTGGGTAGAGGCATGGCTGACAAATAGACAGCAGAGAGTTTGCATAAATGGGAAGAAATCAGAATGGGGGCACGTCACAAGCGGTGTTCCTCAGGGGTCAGTGTTGGGCCCGTTGTTGTTCACAATTTACATAAACGACATAGATGAGGGAATAAATAGCGACATAAGCAAATTTGCTGATGACACCAAAACAGGCCGTCCAATTCATTCTAATGAGGACATTAGAGCACTCCAGGATGATTTGAATAGACTGCCGCAATGGTCGGAGAAGTGGCAGATGCAGTTTAATGTTGACAAATGCAAAGTTCTAAATGTTGGACAGTTAAATAACCATGCCACATAAAACTAAATAATGTAGATCTTAATACTACTGATTGCAAAAAGGATTTAGGAGTTCTGGTTACCAGTAGCCTAAAACCAAGACAACAGTGCATTAGTGTTCGCAATAAAGCTAACAGAATTCTTGGCTTCATATCTAGAAGTATAAATAATAGAAGTCCTCAGGTTGTTCTTCAACTCTATATATCCTTGGTTAGGCCTCATTTAGACTATGCTGCTCAATTCTGGTCACCGTATTACAGAACGGATATAAATGCTCTGGAAAACGTACAGAGGAGGATGACAAAGATGATCCCATGTATCAGAAATCTTCCCTATGAGGATACCTGGAGTTTACCTGGAGAGAGTTTCGGGGGTCAACGCCCCCGCGGCCCGGTCTGTGACCAGGCCTCCTGGTGGATCAGCGCCTGATCAACCAGGCTGTTGCTGCTGGCTGCACGCAAACCAACGTACGAGCCACAGCCCGGCTGATCAGGAACTGACTTTAGGTGCTTGTCCAGTGCCAGCTTGAAGACTGCCAGGGGTCTGTTGGTAATCCCCCTTATGTGTGCTGGGAGGCAGTTGAACAGTCTCGGGCCCCTGACACTTATTGTATGGTCTCTTAACGTGCTAGTGACACCCCTGCTTTTCATTGGGGGGATGGTGCATCGTCTGCCAAGTCTTTTGCTTTCGTAGTGAGTGCTTTTCGTGTGCAAGTTTGGTACTAGTCCCTCTAGGATTTTCCAGGTGTATATAATCATGTATCTCTCCCTCCTGCGTTCCAGGGAATACAGGTTTAGAAACCTCAAGCGCTCCCAGTAATTGAGGTGTTTTATCTCCGTTATGCGCGCCGTGAAAGTTCTCTGTACATTTTCTAGGTCGGCAATTTCACCTGCCTTGAAAGGTGCTGTTAGAGTGCAGCAATATTCCAGCCTAGATAGAACAAGTGACCTGAAGAGTGTCATCATGGGCTTGGCCTCCCTAGTTTTGAAGGTTCTCATTATCCATCCTGTCATTTTTCTAGCAGATGCGATTGATACAATGTTATGGTCCTTGAAGGTGAGATCCTCCGACATAATCACTCCTAGGTCTTTGACTGAGGGCCCTGAATCTGCACTCTCTCGAAAGGTGTAGAATTAGGGGGGATATAATCGAGGTGTATAAATGGAAAACAGGAATAAATAAAGGGGATATAAATAGCGTGCTGAAAATTTCTAGCCATGACAGGACTCGCAGCAATGGTTTCAAGTTGGAAAAATTCAGATTCAGGAATGATATAGGAAAGCACTAGTTTGGTAATAGAGTTGTGGATGATTGAAACAAACTCCCGAGTACAGTTAGTGAGGCTAAAACTTTGTGTAGTTTTAAAAATAGGTTAAATAAATACATGAATGGGTGTGGGTGGGTGTGAGTTGACCTGACTAGCTTGTGCTGCTGGGTCTGGTGCAGTGCTCCATCCTTGAGCGGAGATGACCAGGCCGGGTGGGTCATTGGGATAATCCGGGGTGTGGGTCATTGGTCTAATCCGGGGGGATAACATGGACCTGCTCCGCTTGGGTCAGTAGGCCCGTTGCAGTGTTCCTTCTTTCTTATGCTCTTATGTTCTTAAATCGCTTAATTAAGCGTCTTTGCTTCTCGTCCTCCTTCAGCCAAGAGAAGGTAAGGTTCTTATCTTCATATATTTGTTTGCGTTTGTAACGCAAAAGTATCAAGTATAGACAAATAAAATCGAGTTGACCTATGATCTTCACAAGGCTATTTCTTCTTCTTCCTCTTTTTTTTTTTTTAATCTGGTTTTGTAGCTAGAATTTATGTGATGCAAGGCTAGGATTTTCACTTTGGCATTCAACTCCTAAGTAATGAGAGACTTTTTCAGGTGCTTGGTGGAAACTTTCCGGTAATGACTTTGAGATATGCTCTTTTATAATTTGTGGTTGTTAATAGCGGCAGTGTTCAACTACATGCAATGTTCATCTACAATTTTGGAAAAATTTCCAAATTCTTAGCAAATACGCTCGATTCCTTGCATAATTTGCATGTATGGGAGCAAAGAAGTATGGCAGGACTGAAGACATCACGTTTTTTCTTATACATCCTTAAAGAACTGTATGAAAGAGTCAACCTACGTTTTTGAAGTTCGACTTTTACTTGCAATAGACCCTGCCACGTGGAGGCCGGTGGTTCGTCTTTAACCCCTTTAACCTCTCCTTCACAGGTAGGCCCCCGGATGTATCCCCTTCCTCACTTCGCTAAGGTCAGCCCCGCTAACATTATGTTACCTCGGCTCAGAATAGCTTCCCTGTCTAAAAAAACATAGTTCTCATATTAAATGGAAACTTCTTTCCCAAAATAGAACTTTTTCCAAGCCTCGAAATACATATGCAAAGATCTCTGTTGCACCAGATTCTACCACTAGTATTCCCACTGTACCTATAATATTCACCAGCGCATTCCCAGTCTGGGAATCAAATTTTGAACCTTACTTGGAAATGCTCACTGGTCCTGCACTGCAGTCTTGTAGCGCTGTTGATTAAATGCAGAGTGGAATATTTTGGCTAGTTTCGTGAGTTAATTTCTTCGTTTTGCTCATAATAATGTCCTAATCCGCTGCTGGCATATTAGTATCAGAAGGACGGTTCTGAGTTTGGCTGAAGGGATTTGGCCCTCGTTCTCGACTCAGTCATGTTTTCATCCATTGAGTTCATGACAGTCACAACACTTCATAACTTTTTTCAGAAAAGAGAAGTTATTCTCAGTGGCTTCTGTTGCCCTTGTACCTTGACTCATCCTTATGAGCAAGGAATTTTAGTGAATGAACTTGTTTCACTAGGAATTCAGTTGACCTCTATAGCCTTGTAGAACCATTCTACCTGCAGTATTTCCAGGGTTTGCATTTTAGTTTTGGCAGTATAGTTAAGCATATTCCTGAGTCATGATTATTATAATCAAAAGAAGCGCTAAACCACTGGGGTTATAAAGTGCAGTCCTGAGTCATGAGAACTGCTAAGAAATGTGTTGGCAATGTACAATATTGAGATATGTCTGCATCAGAATAACTTTCCACAAACTGCAATAAGTCGTCCTCAGCTTTGAAAATAACTGTCAAGTCAGCATTTTATCTGAGGATGTACCCAGACTTTCTTGAAGTGTAACAGCTAATCATTTGTGTGAGTCACCCCAAAATCATTCATATTCTTGACCATTATTTTTTTTTTTTGGGGGGGGGGACGGGGGATGATATCCGTAAGATAGTAAAGTTGATACGCAACTCGGTTCATGGTTCAGTTCTCTTTACAATGTACATCAGTGATCTCAAAGTAGGGACAACATCTAATATAACAAAATTTGATGATGACACCATAGTGGAGAAAAGTGCATCATCCAGTTTGAGCATTCAGAGTCATGTGGACAGATTGGCAATTTGATCGGAGATTTGGAACACGAGTTTCACCGTAGAGAAGAGCTAAGTAATGCATATAGAGTTCTAAAATCTCAAACACAAAAAAAAGGCTTGGAAGCAAACGAACCGAAACACGAGAATAGAAGGTCCTTGGAGTAATTAAAAACGACGCCCTCAAAAGAACCAAACAATGGCAATTTGCGAGCGACAGAGCTAACGAAATTTTATGCTTCCAAAATGAACTTGCTAGATCACATCTTGAATATACCGTTCAGTTTTAGTCTCCAATTTACAGACAAGACGAAGATATGAGGAGGATATGGAGGAGGAGAGCTACCAGACTCGTACTATAAATCAGAAACAAACCTAATGAAGAAAAACTCTCAACACTCAACCTCCTTTTCCGAAGAGGAGACTACGAGGATCTCTTTCAAACCTTTAAGACACTGAATAGCTCTGACACACTAAAACACTACTATCTGAGGTGCTTAATGAGTCCACAGCTTGATCCAGAGGAATGAAATTACTACCCTGAAGGTGCAACACGAATGTATGCAGAGGCTATTTTTTCAAACAAAATTTTAGGAGAATGGAATAAAATACCCATTAGGGTTGCACGCGTGAAGACAATACAGTCGTCCAAGAACCAACTGGATAAGCACTTTATAAGGATAGGATTCAACTCGATACATAGTGCTCAAGTGAGAGGGGTTGTCAGAGCTCCCATGACCTACATACTCAGTGTAAATCTATCATTCATGTGTGCTGATCAGCTCACGTGGTTCTATATGCTAGAAAAGTGATAAAAAGTTACGGTGACGAGGAAATCAAAGAGTACGGCGAGGAAAACTCAGGAGTGATATATATTATAAAACACACACTAAACCGCTCGCTAAACCCACCCTAAACCTACTCTGAACCCACCCTAAACCTACTCTGAACCCACCCTAAACATACTCTGAACCAATGTGGTCAATCATATAAGTACAACAGGTGGGAGGATTTAGTAGAACTGCTGGTAACAAGTAGAAGAATCAATGGTGCACACAGCTGTGTGAGTGGCAGTGTGTTAATACAAGTAGTTAAGATAGCACTAATTCAGTAGAGGTAGTTTTAACCCATATTTTTGATCCAGTTTCATCTCTTGTAAATTCCGCGACATTTTTCCACAATGACATAGCACATTTCCTCCTCCCCCCCCCCCCTTTAACGTTTTCATGGCGGCAGTACCCTGAGGTAGGGGAGGATGGGGAGAGAGCCCTCTGCTTTTCAATCCTTTCCTCATACACTTACTTGCATAATACACAATAGCTGATATAGAATATAGTTCTCATCACAGCCTCGGTGTGGCATTCCCCAGTCATGTCATCAGTCTTTCCCTTATACACTCATTATAATTTATTATCACTGACGTTAGGAAGTTGCCGATCAGGTACACAGGTAAAATATTACCTAAGTTTATTGACAAGGGGGCAAGGAGAATGACAGCGTTGCACGAATATTTTGAGACATTTTCATAATTTATACCTGTGTTGTAGTTACTGCTGCCTAGACTGATTTCCGTTATGTTTTGGTAAATTTCGTTTTAACCTTATCAACAGTAGTATCAGTATTAATATAATCTGGAATGCTGAGTAAAGATTTGGTGGATTTCCTTTGAAATGCTTAAATCATGACAATTCTTGGTGAGGAAAGAATCAGAAGGTCCTTACGAAAGTGTTCTGAAAGACTAACAATTAATAATGGACGTGATAATACATTGCCTCATGTACAAAGTACACAGATCTACCGCATTCCAGATTTGTGAGTGATCGTTCGTTATAGCATTTGTAACAATTTGAAATACCAAAACCAACTCCTCAGGATATCTCCCTGTTGCTTTTGATGCCTATACAGAAGCAAATGTGGATTTTGGTGACAAAATCTTTGTACAACAGTATACACGGTGGCAGGCATCAGCAGCTTGAAATCACTGCCAACCCCGAGGAGTCTGTCCCTGACACCATACACCCACGTGTAGTCTCGTCTCTTTCAGCACATTAATGAAGATTTTCTTGCTCCGATTATTTTGTGTCTTTTCACTTGTCAGCAGAAACAGTTTAGTCTTCATCAAGATGTATTTATTTTATGAGGATGGGGGCGATTTTTTTCTCAGTCCTACAGTCAATCTCCGTAGGAAAAAATAGATAGTTACGTATGAAACTGAACTGTGGTTAATAAGAATGTTTATTTCTGTTTTGACGGTTCGGAAGAAGCGTTTTCTGCATCATCATTACGTCGGGGTATCTCAATCCTCTAGACCTCATTTAGAGGAGCGTAATTCCTAAGATACGTCTCGTGGGGTCGTAGATCCAGATCTTTTACATTATCGTTTTAGGACTATAGTTTGTAATAGGCGTCGTCTCCGTAGATTTTGCTTCAACTAATGAAGTTTCAAATTCATTTAGCTTCAACATTTGTTGTTTCTTCGATCCTGTTAGTTTTAGTGCATTTATACGTAAAATTAGAAAAGCTTTCAGCTTCATAATAACGATTACTGAACTATTTTAATGGTAATATTTACACATTCATGTGGCTTAGTGTGAGCTCCACTTCAGTCCTGGATGTAGCAAAAATCTGGTGGACAAAATATTCAGCAGTTAAGTGACAGATAATACATGAAGAATATTTCTGTATTTTCTGTGGCATCTGAGGGTTGTAGAAACTGTATTAATTAACAGGGGCTTTGTGGTAAGGCAGAAGAACAGAAGAACACAAAACGAATAACGCATTAGGCTCTTACTGAGAAACACAGGAACCCGCGAAAGCAACTTAAAATGTATAAAAAAAGATTACTTCAAATAACCAATGAAGAAAATAGAGTGGTACAATCTAAAACTGAAACCAACAATACAGTGCGTGGCAGGAAGTTCATTGTTATCTTCGCACGACGTCAAGGGGGTAATAAATCGTTAAAAAACAGTTTTATTTTTATATCTACTTGCAAAATCAATTATCAGTCGGCTAACACTTCATAGTACTTTGGTTGCTATTTTTTTTAAATATCGCAATAGTGAATAAGGACAGAGATCAAGTGAAGATATTTTTCATACCGGTGAGATCGTCCAGAGTAATTAATTCTCCAAGAAAGGACTTACGCCAGAACAAGGTTTGCCAGAACAGTGGAATTGGCTGTCGGTCAATAGGTACTTCCCGCTGATTCCTTCGTTTGGACCTTTTAAAAAATTCTGTTGATTAGGTCTTTCTGGTACCAGAATGTTTCTGTGAGGATTGCTCTCCACTGATCGTCTCCTCGAGGTCTTATCTTTTCACGTTTTTTTCCTCGGGAGTCAGATGCTCCTCTGATATTACCACACTATTCTGCCACTCGCAAATTCTCATATTCTATTCCCTGAGCCTCTCCCGATTCATTTTCTTTCTCTTGGCCATTTTCTCCTGAGTTTCCTTCTTTTTTTTTCCTTGTCCTTGCAGCCTGCCATTTGTCTCCTCCACCGTTCCAGGAGTGTTCTCTTCCTTGTCTGCTCTGAATCTATTCGCTCCACCCTCTGGATAAAATGGCGTGTTCAACGTCTAATATCATCCCTTTCATGCCTTTTTCGTTTTTTCCCTTTCTTCTTCTGTATAGTTATCAACTTTTGTGTCTCTGGCTCCTCTCATCTCTCGCTCATTTTCTCAGTCATTTTTCCTCCATACCCTCTCTTGCCATACTAGTTTTTTACTCATTTGATTCGGAGGGCTTCCCAGTTTTCCTCTGAATTTTTAGTTCTTTTTTCCTTAATCAAGTCTCATCAGTGTTCCATCTACCTTCTCTTCGTCGTTCTTCTGTCTTTGGTCTGTCTCTCTGTAACTTGGGATGTTGTCCTTGCCTGTCTTCTTGCCTAGTCTCCTTGTTGCAGTCATATCGTTTCTCCTCTTTGTCTTGGTGGAAAGAAGTGAGAGAGTGAGGAGGATGAAGAGGAGAATGGAAAGAGGCGGGTGAATGTTTAGGAAAAGGAGAGGGCGGATGAATGTTAGGGAGGAGTAAAAGGATAGAGGGGGTGTGCTGGGGAAGAGTAAGACTAGAGGGAGGGGCAAGTAATGGGGGAAAAGGAAAAAGAGAAAGACGGAAAGTGTTAGGAAGGAGTATGAGAAGAGAGAAAGGATGGGTGTGTGGATGGGGTACGGTTGCCCCTACCCTCAACGCTGATGGATGAACACTTCATCAGATTAAGTATCCAGCCTCATTGTGTCCGGCTGGTTCATTGCTCTCAACGTCCAGTTGGAAGCTTGTTAATGGTATACTGAAGCGAGTATAACCCTTGGTCACTGTGGCCTGCTGGATCTGTTAATCTTTGTTGTCAGATAGGCCTATTATCACTGTTCAGCAAGTTCCTTTATCACTGTGGCCAGCTTGACTCTTCATCATTATGGGCTGTTGTACTCCCCATCATTGTGCATAGTTGAAGTCTTGATCAGTATCCTACTGGCCCCTTGATCACTGACTTCTTTTGCACCTTTAATCATCTGTGGCCTGTTGGACATGTTCATTGTGATCAGCTAAACTATTGGTCATTCTGGACTGCTTGACCATTGATTATTGTGGCCATCTGGACTCCTGATCGCTTCAGCCAGCTGTACCTTTTATGATCTCTGTAACCAAGCTCTACGTTTGCTTATTGTGATCAGCTGAACCCTTGGTCATTATGGCTGGCTGGATCCTTCATCATAGCTACTTACCCAGAATTTTACCCACTGCGCCTGATCAGAATATTTAACGTTACACAAAACAGAGGAGAAACAACCGTAAAGACTAAATAAACATACACAAATAAACCGCACATAGGAGAGAGAAGCTAATGACTAAGTTTCGGTCTGACTTGAGCCATTTACAAGTGACATTGAAAAAACACTAAAGTAGAAACCTCTCGTTCACATTTTATTGTGTCGCTCTCTATACTGAGTGTCTCGAGTCGTAATAAACAACCGAGCTTTTCTAAGGACAGCAGTTGTGAGTTTTCTCTAATGTGCTTCTGGGAGGCGAACCTCTTGGGAAGTCAGGGATGGAGAGCACTTATCACCTAGCCAGATATTGATGATTCAATTAGAGGCTTGTTTTCAGGTCGAGAGAAACGGCAGCACTTAGAGGAACCTGATGAGAGAGGATGATTATTACGAGAAATATTACTTCCTTTATTTACGCGTCGGTAAAGACAATCGTCTTCAGTTTATTATATCTAGAATCCATTTTTGTTTTGTAGTGATATATCGCACTGCTTGGTATATATTTTTTTATCAGATATGCTTTGGTATATAAATATTGGAGGTATTTATATGTTATATCAATCACCTTGCCAGTGCGCTATCACTGATGATTTGCGTCATAAATTAGTTTACAGGTTTTTAGTCTCTTGGAGAAAATAGATTTGAATATCAAACAGTGGAAATAACTTCTCTTTCGCAAGAATAATATTTCAAGGATAGCACCATAATAATATCACAATGATAACAAAAGAGTATTCTCTTAAATGTAAAATAATAACTTCATAAGAGTAACATATGGATAGCATTACAATGATAACATATATAACATCACTTTAATTATATGTTAGGTGTAACATCACACATCAGACTAATAAGAACAAGAAAAGCATCACAAGGATAACACTAAAGGGAGAGCAGAAAATAACACCTTAACGACAATAACACAAAAGAAACATCATAAAAACAAAGATAATACAAGGATAACTCGATAGAATTATCGTCTAAACCTGAGCAATAACATTAAAAGACCAAATAACAAGGATAAAATCACAGGAATAATAAAACAATAACATCACACGAATATCACAGGGATAACGTAACAAGAATAATGGTTTATAAAAACTTCGCTCACGGGGAAAGACGTTCCGCTAATCAGTGGATTGATGGAGATGGTAGAAGGGGTGTAGTAGTAGTTTGAGGGGATCAGTCCCTCAGTCTTGAATACGGCGCCTCCTTTCTAGGACTTGGGACTGATCACCTCAAACTACTACTACACGTCTTAAACAGTCTATAGTGTTATTTTTCCGATTTAGATTAAAAGCGCCACTGGCTGGAGAAAGGATCCCACAACACAGATATCCAACAGTTTGACGCATGTCTTTTGCATCAACCCAACGGGGTTTTTATGATTACAAGGAACAGGTACAAGTATTGGTACTTGTCAGAGTTTTTTTCTTTTTTTTTTTTTTTTTGATAAGTCTCATGTTTAAGAGGACGCGTCAAACCCCCAGTACACACAAAGCCCCTGGGAGATGAGAGACAATCCGGTTCCATCGAAAGATGAGGAGACTTTCACTAACATTAAGGATCCTTACTAGAGGAGAGAGAGATCTCAGAGGCAGTTTCACTTAAAATTTGTTTCCTGTCTGTCTTCAAAGGTGACATTACAAGAGTATCATTACAAGGGTAACATTACAAGAGTAACATGAAAGGGTAACATGAAAGGGTAACATTACAAGGGTAACATTTCAAGGGTAACATTACAAGGGTAACATAATAAAGATATCACAAGGATAACATCATACTGTCACCACCACCTCTCACACCGTCACCACCACCACCACATCTCACGTACTCACTCCCTCTCTCACACACCACCACCTCTTACAGTCACCACTACCACTCACACGGTCACAACCACTTCACACAGTCACCACCACCTCTCACATAGTCACCACCACCTCTCGCACAGTCACCACCACCTCTCACAGTCACCACCTCTCACACAGTCACCACCACCTCTCACACAGTCACGGCCACCTCTCACACAGTCACCACCACCTCTAACACCGCCACCATCACCACCTCTCACACAATCACAACCACCTCTCGCACAGTCACCACCACCTGTAACAGTCACTGCCACCTCCAACAGTTACCACCACCTCCCGCAGAGTCACCACCACCTCTCACACAGTCATTATCACCTCCCACAGACTCACCACCACCTCCCATAGAGTCACCGCCACCTCTCACAGTCACCACCACCACCTCTCGCACAGTAACCATACTCTCTCACACAGTAACCATAACCTCTCACACAGCCACACCACTTCTCACAGCAACCAGTACCTCTTACCCCACCACCAGCCCCTCTCACACCGTCACCACCACCTCTCACACAGTTACCTCCACCTAACACAGCCACCACCACTTCTCACACCGTCACCACCACCTCTCACATAGTCACCACCACCTCTCACACAGTTACCTACACCTCACATAGACGCCACCACCACCTCTCACACCGTCACCACCACCTCTCACAGTCACCACCACCTCTCACACAGTCACACCCACCTCTCACACAGTCACCACCACCTGTAACACAGTCACTGCCACCTCCAACAGTCACCACCACCTCCCGCAGTCACCACCACCTCTCACAGAGTCGCCACCACCTCTCACGCAGTCATTATCACCTCCCACAGGCTCACCACCACCTCCCATAGAGTCACCGCCACCTCTCACAGTCACCACCACCTCTCACACAGTAACCATACTCTCTCACACAGTAACCATAACCTCTCACACAGCCACACCACTTCTCACAGCAACCAGTACCTCTTACCCCACCACCAGCCCCTCTCACACCGTCACCACCACCTCTCACACAGTTACCTCCACCTGTAACACAGTCACTGCCACCTCCAACAGTCACCACCACCTCCAGCAGTCACCACCACCTCTCACACAGTCACCACCACTTCTCACACAGTAACCATAAACTCTCACACAGTAACCATAACCTCTCACACAGTCACCGCCACCTCTCACACAGTCACATCACTTCTCACAACAACCAGTACCTCTTACCCTACCATCACCCCCTCTCACAAAGTCACCACCACCTCTCATAGTCGCCACCACCTCTCATACCGTCACCACCACCTCTCCTATAGCCACCACCACCTCTCACACCGTCACCACCACCTCTCACATAGTCACCACCACCTCTCACACAGTTACCTCCACCTCACACCGTTACCACCACCTCTCACATAGTCACCACCACCTCTCACACAGTTACCTCCACCTCACATAGCCACCACCACCTCTCACACCGTCACCGCCACCCCTCTCACACCGTCACCACCATCTGGCACACCGTCACCACCACCTCTCACACAGTCACCACAACCTCTCACACAGTCACCACCACCTCTCACAGTCACCAACACATCTCACACAATCACCATCACCTCTCACACAGTCACCATCACCTCTCACACAGTCACCACCACCTCTCACACAGTCACCACCACCTCTCACACAGTCACCACCACCTCTCACACAGTCACCACCACCTCTCACACCGCCACCATCACCACCTCTCACACAATCACAACCACCTCTCGCACAGTTACCTCCACCTGTAACACAGTCACTGCAACCTCCAACAGTCACCACCACCTTCCGCAGTCACCACCACCTCTCACCGAGTCACCGCCACCTCTCACACAGTCACCACCACTTCTCACACAGTAACCATAAACTCTCACACAGGAACCATAACCTCTCACACAGTCACCACCACCTCTCACACAGTTTGTACCACTTCTAAAAGTCACCGCCACCTCTCATACAGTCACATCACTTCTCACAGCAACCAGTACCTCTTACCCTACCATCACCCCCTCTCACAAAGTCACCACCACCTCTCATAGTCGCCACCATCTCTCACACCGTCACCACCACCTCTCATAGTCGCCACCACCTCTCATACCGTCACCACCACCTCGCACACAGTCACCACCACCTCTCACACCGTCACCACCACCTCTCACATAGCCACCACCACCTCTCACACCGTCACCACCACCTCTCACATGGTTACCACCACCTCTCACACAGTTACCTCCAACTCACATAGCCACCACCACCTCTCACACCGTCACCACCACCTCTCACACCGTCACCACCATCTGGCACACCGTCACCACCACCTCTCACACAGTCACCACCACCTCTCACATAGTCAACATCACCTCTCGCACAGTCACCACCACCTCTCACAGTCACCAACACCGCTCACACAATCACCATCACCTCTCACACAGTCACCATCACCTCTCACACAGTCACCACCACCTCACACAGTCACCACCACCTCTCACACAATCACAACCACCTCTCGCACAGTCACAACAACACCTCCCGCAGAGCAGTCATCACCTCCCAATCACCTCCCACAGATCACCTCTCCTCTCACACAGTCACCATCACTCTTCATCACACAGTCACCACCATCTCTCACACAGTTACCTCCACCTCACACAGTCACCACCACTCTCTCACCTCTCACACCGTCACCACCACCTCTCACAGTCACCACCACCTCTCACACCGCCACCATCACCACCTCTCACACAGTCACAACCACCTCTCGCACAGTCACCACCACCTCTCACAGTCACCAACACCTCTCACACAGTCACCATCACCTCTCACACAGTCACAGCCACCTCTCACACAGTCACAATCACCTCTCACACAGTCACCACCACCTCTCACACAGTCACAGCCACCTCTCACACAGTCACAATCACCTCTCACACAGTCACCACCACCTCTCACACCGTCACCACCACCTCTCACAGTCACCACCACCTCTCACACAGTCACACCCACCTCTCACACAGTCACCACCACCTATAACACAGTCACTGCCACCTCCAACAGTCACCACCACCTCCCGCAGTCACCACCACCTCTCACGCAGTCATTATCACCTCCCACAGACTCACCACCACCTCCCACAGACTCACCACCACCTCTCACACAGTAACCATAACCTCTCACACAGCCACACCACTTCTCACAGCAACCAGTACCTCTTACCCCACCACCAGCCCCTCTCACACCGTCACCACCACCTCTCACACAGTTACCTCCACCTGTAACCTCTCACAGTCACTAACCATACTCTCTCAACAGTCACACACACACCACTTCTCACACAGTCACCACCACTTCTCACACAGTAACCATAAACTCTCACACAGTAATCATAACCTCTCACACAGTCACCACCACCTCTCACACAGTTTGTACCACTTCTAAAAGTCACCGCCACCTCTCACACAGTCACATCACTTCTCACAGCAACCAGTACCTCTTACCCTACCATCACCCCCTCTCACAAAGTCACCACCACCTCTCATAGTCGCTACCACCTCTCATACCGTCACCACCACCTCTCACACCGTCATCACCACCTCTCACATAGCCACCACCACCTCTCACACAGTTACCTCCACCTCACACCGTCACCACCACCTCTCACATAGTCACCACCACCTCTCACACAGTTACCTCCACCTCACACCGTCACCACCACCTCTCACATAGCCACCACCACCTCTCACACAGTTACCTCCACCTCACACCGTCACCACCACCTCTCACATAGTCACCACCACCTCTCACACAGTTACCTCCACCTCACACCGTCACCACCACCTCTCACATAGTCACCACCACCTCTCACACAGTTACCGCCACCTCACACCGTCACCACCACCTCTCACATAGTCACCACCACCTCTCACACAGTTACCTCCACCTCACATAGCCACCACCACCTCTCACATAGTCACCACCACCTCTCACACAGTTACCTCCACCTCACATAGCCACCACCACCTCTCAGACCGTCACCACCATTTGGCACACCGTCACCACCACCGCTCACACCGTCACCACCACCTGGCACACCGTCACCACCACCGCTCACACCGTCACCACCACCGCTCACACCGTCACCACCACCTGGCACACCGTCACCACCACCGCTCACACTGGCTCCCCACACAATATGAACGAAATTGAATTTGAAAATAAAAAACGACGCAATATTTAGAATGCAAGGGAATGTGTTTTGCTCTTATGAAGTGGGATCTACTTTATAGGTTGAAATAACAGCCTTTTGATAATTCTGGAGCAGAAGTTTGCTTACATATCTTGTTCTTATAGCAGTCACTGCCACAATAGTAATGCTGAACTTAACAATATATTGTGTTAGAGAAAAAATACTGCAGGACGAAAAAAAGTAAAGGTTAGCTCGAAGATACTATTGATATTATCCTTTGATATACAGATTAAAACAAGTCTCTGTTTTCAATGGTGACAAAGGAAGGTAAAGAGGAATTTACAACAACATCAGCTCATATCTTCAGCAAATTAGATTATAAATGACCATAATTTTTAAAGGGGTGGACCGGTAAGCCAGCGGAAGGCCTCGGTCAGATGACCAAAAGCTCCAAAGGCGGGTCATCATCTGACTAAGACCCGCGTCAGGAAACATTTGTCCTGTTTCCTGACGAACCTTACCTAACCTAACCTAACCTTCAGCAAATTACTAAAAACGTGCATCGTAATAGTTTAATGGAAAATGGCTCACGTGATTCCTATTACAGATCGGGAGATGGATTGTTTTCCAGCTACAGACTAAGCAGTTTAACTTGAGTTGTGGGAAAGCTGATGGAATCAAATGCTGCTGACGAAATTAGGGAAAAATCCCCTCCCTCGGGGGAAGGGATTTTTCCCTGCTATTACTCCATCTACTATTACCTCTACCACCTGTTTTACCATTAACTTTACTGCTGCTACTTCCTTGTTACAGAAGAAAAAGAAGACAATATCGTGGGTGTGAGTTGGACCTGACTAGTTTGTGCTACTAGGTCTGATGCCGTGCTCCTTCCTTAAGTGGAAGTGACCTGACTAGGTGGGTCTTTGGGCTAATCCTGGGGGGGCATGGACCTGCTTCGCATGGGTCAGTAGGCCTACCGCAGTATTCCTTCTTTCTTATGTTCTTATGAATAACCCAAACGTAGGAGACCGAAACTTATGACGACGTTTCGCTCCACCATGGATCATTAACTAGTCACACAGTGTCTCACATTTTTTTCAAGAACGTATTCAATGACTGCTTAAATAATATTTAGCTTCACTATGAAATTCAGATCAATGTAGAGCTAATCGTGTAAATGTGAGCTAGCACTAACTTGAGCACTACCTGGGAAGTGTCGCCATAACGTTAGAATGTGTATTTCACAAATGACCTTTACGGAATTGGTTTAAAATTCTAACTACCATCATCATCAGGCCAAATCGTCTCATGAAAAGAGAAAAAAATATTTTAAAAAGTTCCGGAGGAGATTACATCATTATGCCGTCAATGTCAACAACATATTATAAAATGTAAATAACCATTACCTGTAAACTGAAGTTCTTTTCTATATCCGTGTCAGAATCTCGTTTTATACAAATATGTATGGACTCTTTTAATGGACATTGGTGATAAGATAAGATAAGATAAGATTTCGTTCGGATTTTTAACCCCGGAGGGTTAGCCACCCAGGATAACCCAAGAAAGTCAGTGCGTCATCGAGGACTGTCTAACTTATTTCCATTGGGGTCCTTAATCTTGTCCCCCAGGATGCGACCCACACCAGTCGACTAGCACCCAGGTACCTATTTGCTGCTAGGTGAACAGGACAACAGGTGTAAGGAAACGTGTCGAAATGATTTGAAGCAGATAGACTTGATAATGGCCACTTTTGATATAGAGCCATTATTTCCTCAGATTCCATTTCCCCATATTCCATTATTACCCATATACGATTATTTTCCCATATTCCATTATTATCCCTCATTACATTATTTTTCTAGATTCTATTATTTTCCCATATTCCAATATTTTTCCATATTCCATTATCCCACATTATATTATTTCCTCATATTCCATTATTTTCCAATATATCATTAAATGAGAATAGAAATTTGCATTAAATGTTTATTGACTGACGCAACGTGACTCAAGAAATCGTAATGACACGATTGCAAACAAACCATACCCCCGGCCGGGATTGAACCCGCTAACGCGACGGGCTGGAGTTTTGAGACTCTATGACCGCGGGTTCAATCCCGGCCGGGGGTATGGTTTGACTGACGCAATTTTAGTTAAAGGTATAAATAGAATGAATTTAGTGAGACTTGTTAATGGTTCAAGTCGGGCCGAAACGTCGTTGTAAGTTCTTCTCTATGTGCGGGTTGTTTAAAGAGCTTAGAAAAATGCATCAGTTTGTAGTTAAAATCTCTTTATTTCAGTAACACGCAGTACTCACACACTGATGGCGTAGTAATGGATTTTCCTCTTATATTCACTTTTGCAACTGTTGTTCTATATTTTTCTCATGAAAAAGTTTGGCTTGATAATTTTTCTTTTTTATTTTAAGCCAATACGGTAGAGGAAATATGTGGATGATACATTCTTATTTTCTGAAAACACTTCCCAACAGAAGCACAAGACTATTGTATTCACAGTGGATAAGGAAAATAATTATATCTTGATGTTAATGGGGAAAGCATCAACGGTACCTTTTTTGCTACATTTTACCTTATGCCCTTATGGATTAGGTCTACACTTTTTAACCTTTGTGCCAACTCTAAGGAAAACACACCATAATAGCAGTAATTAATTGGTGCTACTCATTGTGTTATACCTGATCTGCATTTAGCAGAGAACTCTAATTGGTGCAGAATTTTCTTTAATGTACAGTTATGCGCTATATCATTCTTTTTTTTTTAATTGCATCTGTTCTATATCATTTTTTTTATCTGCATCTGAGGTAACAACATTAGGAAGTAATTTTCTAAATTATTGCAATTAAATTGAAATTAATTTGAGGGAACCCTCTTACCACGAGCAATATTTTAGGTGTAAGAATCCTATAGATTCCTACATGTGCTAAAATATAGTGCATTAATTTGCTTATTATAAGCTTAGTGTTACTTATATATATATATATATATGACAGAAAGTGCTCTTCAGAATTTAACATTCAGAAATTGTGAATATAGGAATGTATCATTCAAAAGCTTTAATCCTCTGGCCAAACCTCCTCACCAAGTAATCAGAATTCATTCTTAGTCTCATAATCATTCGTTTAGGCCTAATGATTGAACTATTATAGGTAAAGCATGGAATACTTTAATTTAAAAATAGTTGATTGCATATAAATAAAGTTAAACATGAATTCAATACAGGCGATTCTGATATTAACCTGTTGTTTACTGTGAATTAAATCAGAGGGAGAGAGAGAGAGAAAGAACATCAACATAGAACATACGATGCCTATAATATGCAAATTCTATGCCACTGAAATATGGATTTTCTGGTTCCGTAAAGAAATGCAAATAGCGACACTCTGGAAATGCATATATACGAAAAGACCGGGATGTTGCCTTTCGAAATTGAATGCTGCTACTTTCACAATATCTCCAAAATCTTGGACGAAGTAAGACCTAAGATGTCTTTGAGAGGGCAATGTGAGGGGAAAAAAAATTAAAAAAAAAGTATCAGAGTGCAAAGTTAAAATAAAAATAGAAGGCATAAGCAAGAGGAAAACATGAATGCAATCAGTGACAAAAAATGTTAACTAACACTGGAGATTCATAACTACGAATGACGGAACCACAATAATACACATACCACTATATTTTGAGACACTGTAGTACCAAATATCTGTAACTTCAAAGAAGCTAAATATGATTACTTCATTATCCATTGAAGATATACTAGGAATGAAATATGAAACAAGAAAAAGTTTTTCTCGCAAATAACATTTCTCGAAAGTAAATCCAGTTTAAACACTTCACTGAGAGATAATGTTTGTAAATAATTTCGCCCGTTTGCGAATTATTAAGCATACACACACACACACACACACACACACACACACACACACACACACACACACACACACACACACAACACACACACACACACACGCACATTTTTATATATATATATATATATATATATATATATATATATATATTATATATATATATATATATAAATATATATATATATATATATATATATATATATATATACATATATATATATATATATATATATATATATATTATATAAATTATATATATATATACATTATATATATATATGTATATAATATATATATATAATGTATATATATATATATGTATATAATATATATATATAATGTATATATATATATATATATATTATACATAAATTATATATATATTATATATATAATATATATTTTTTTATATATGTAGGGAAGCACCAGCTCTATAGCTGGAATGGAGACCCTCATCCTCAAGGTTCTCCCCGGAGCTGTTTGAATATTTTCTTCTCCTACCACCCCCTATATATTTTATATATATATGGGGGTGGTAGAAAACAAAACAAACATGAATACAATGGCA